>NW_007249739.1:773192-795921 GCF_000164805.1 Carlito syrichta
CTACTCGGAAGGCTGAGGCAGAAGGATTGCCTGAGCCCAGCAGGTCGAGGCTGCAGTGGCCGTGAGTGTGCCACTGTACTCCAGCCCGGACGACAGAGTGAGACTCCAACTCAAAAAAAGCAAAAGAAAAATTGTCTCCCAAGACACCAGTCTCTGTTTTGGCTATTTATTGAGTGAACACCTAGTTCTTGTTACCTGCAAAAGATAGGCAGGGGAGGCAGCCCACTCCTTCAGTAACACACGGAACACTTAGTGTGTGGGTTGGAGAGAGACATTTTGCCAGGGGAGGCCATCGCCTGTCCCTTTGAGGAAGACTTCAGAACAAACCAAAGGGAGCAGCCCAAATCTGCAGCCGAAAGGCCCAGGGGGCTGTTCCCACAGGAGGTGGGACTTGCACTCGGGAAACCCAACCTTCTGGAAGACCATTAGCATCCTCAAGGCAAGTCAGAGGACCCCGGAAAGAAAGTTGGAGCGAGCAGAAAAGAGCAGAGAGAGGAGGGAGGAAGCAGCATGTCCCAGGAGCAGTGGCATTCTAAAGCCAGAGTCCAGATCACCTTGGAAAAATCCTGAGGAAGATGCCCTTTGCGTTCCACTCGCCCCCGCTGGATAGGCCCGACGCAGACGGCTCTCCTTCCTTGTTGCCCCGGCTGTTTTCTTCCGCTGAGCACCAGATGAAGCAGCTTTCTCATATCTATCTATGGTGGCCACGCTGCAGGAAAAAGTCAGGCTTCGGTGCCACCCTGCGTGCGCACCCAGGATGAAAGATGCCCTTCTTACGCGGGGTCACCCACAGGGAGCCCAAAGTTGCCTGCACATCCACACGCCCCAGGCCTGGCCAGCTGAGGCAGCAGAAGCTCTTGGAGCTGAATGTGGGCGCAACTGCACTGAACTGTTTAAATGATCTCTCGTTCTCGCTGGTCAGCAATAGGATCAGGTCTGCTTAGCAAATGCGCACGCGCTGCAAATCCATCACAGGGCGAGGCTGGATTTTCTGGACTCGTGTCTGCTGGAAGTTTCTATTTAGCAGCACCTTGGGTTGTATCCTAGAATATTCTAGCTGAAATGACTATAAGAATCATGCATTCCCAGCCCTCTTTCTTGGAATCTGAGGGTACTTAAGGATGAAAGGGGCCAAGGAGCACCTGGATCTATGGGGAAGAATACAGTAGTCATGCCTCTGAATCTGGCTGTGGTATCCAAGGTAAGTTAATCTACCTCTCTGTGCAGGGAGAAAATGGGTGAGAAAAACCGTCAGGGCTCTCTTTTTTTTGAGTTGGAGTCTCACTCCATCACCCAGTCTGGAGTGCAGTGGCACGCTCATAGCCACCCCAGCGTCAACCTGCTGGACTCCGTCGATCCTTCTGCCTCCGCCTTCCAAGTAGCCGGAACCACAGGCGTGTGCAACCATGCCTGGCTAATTTTTTATTTATTTTAGAGACGAGGTCTCACCAAGTTGCCCAGGCTGGTCTCAAACCTGTGGGCTCAGACAATCTATTCGCCTTGGCCTCCCAAAGTGCTGGAATTAGTGCTGAACCACCGAGCCCGGCCCGTCAGGCCTCTTGACCACAATATATGGGCCTGTTGCCGGGCTCGGTGGCTCAGCCTGTAATCCCATGCTTTGGGAGGCTGAGGTGAGTGGATTGCCTGAGCCTGTGGGTTCGAGACCCGCCTGGGCAACTTGGCGAGACCTCATCTCTACAATAAATCAATAAAATTAGCCGAGTGTGGTGGTGCATGCCTGTAGCTCCAACTACTTGGAAGTCTGAGGCAGAGGGATTGCCAGAGCCCAGCAGGTCGAGGCTGGGGTGGCCGGAAGCAGCCACTGCACTCCAGTCTGGGTGACAGAGTGAGACTCCAATTCAAAATATATACATATAGGCCTATTGCTGTAGGCCTGTATGCTCTTTCCTCCTATCAAGATGAGGAAGGGTCCCTATCCCTCCCTGCCCCGGCCCTGGGCCCCCTTGAGATACTCTGTCTCCTCCAGCGTCCATCTCTCCCTCTCCTCCGGCTCTACTAATCGACAAGTACACATTTTCGGCAATCAGTGGCCCACCCTCCACCAGTGCCCTCTGGGACCGACGCCCCCCTCCTGTGGCCACAACCCAATCCCTCCCACCCTGCCCTTCCCCACCTCTCCACATCGGCATCTGTGCCCACGGGCCCGCTTCTTTCTCTCCTCTACCTTTTCCTTTGTGGGGTTTCCTGTATCGAGTTCCTCTTGAGCTGGTCGAATAATGCTACAAATTATTTTCCTTGTTAGCAAAAACAGCAGCCTTCGTCTCCCCTTTCCCACTCCCCTGTCCCCAGAAACCATCACTGTCATCCCTTGGAGAAACACTCCCAAGTTCTGCACTCTTGCACCAATTATTTGCTTCTCTGCCTCTGCCTCTTCATCTCTAAGATACGCATAAGAATAGGATCGACTTGTAGGGTTATGCGTGTGGCTGCATGAATAGTGCTTCAAACAGCGTGCCCAGCACACAGAAAGCTCTCGATAGACTGTTAGACGTCATCGTCACGGTCGCCGTCGTCTTCATTCTCATCTCATCCCTCTGGGATCCTGCTAATCACCTTCAATCAATATGGATGGAAGTGAGCCAACTTTGAACTCACCAGCCTTATCCCGTCTTGTCACCTGAGCTCTGTTCGGAGGTAGAAAGGAATTCTTCTACTTGCTTCATGATCCCAAGCACAGGGGCCGCTCTCTGTGGATCTTTCCGTATGTAAATCTCAGTTATCCTAGTTCTCCACACACATGCCTGCCTTGTAACCTCCAGCCGTGAGCCTTGGGAAAAACTGGGGAAGGAAAACAATTCCAGGTGAGGATAAACAGGAGGCTGTGCACAGGTTACAGAAAAAAATCCTTTGCTTGGAACACAAATGATGAGGTATGCAATGCTTGGCCCGTAGGAGATCAGTTTTTCCTCACTCCTGGCTTGTTTCAATTTTCTAGGATGTCCGTCCCACATTGCCATATACTGTGTGGTCCACAGATGACAGAAACGTCTCCTCTCATAAGTCTGGGGACTATGAATCAAAGTGTGCAATCAAAGCGTGGGGCAGCCCTGCTCCTCTAGGAAATGACCTTTCCCTGTTTCTTCAGGTTCCAGTGTTTTCTGGCAATCCCTGTGTGCCTTGGCTTGTAGATGGTCACTGCAGTCTCCACCTCTGTCGTTGGCTTTCTTCTTCTCTTGTATGTCTATTTGTCCTCTTCCCTTCTAATAAGGAGAATGTCATGTTGGATTAAGGGCCCACCCTTATCCAGTATGACTCCATTTTAACATATTTGCAAAGATCTTCTTTCTGAATACCATATTTTGTTTGTTTGTGTTTGTGTGTGTTTGTGGTTTTTTAAGAGATGAGGTCTTGCTATGTTGTCTAAACTGGCCTCAAACTCAAGGACTCAAGCCGTCCTCTTGCTTCAGCCTCCCAAGTAGATGAGACTACAAGGCACACCACCACACCAGACTCTGAATACAGTAATATTCTGAAGTTCTGGAAGGACATGAATTTTGGAGGGAAACTGTTCAATCCAGTACATGGCTCACATGGAAGTAGCAAATATTTGTAGCATAGTTGCAGAGAGAAGTATGCCATGGTTTGCTCAGGGCCAGGATGATAACACTCCTTCCGTAGAATTCCACAGCCACATTTCTTTTCCCAAAAGGTGCTTCATCTCATGACCGGCTCGGCTGTCATCCTGAGCAACCTACATCATAGGCTCTGCTGTATTCAATCTTTCATTGTTCCTATTGCCTGCTGAGTGCACCACCCTCCCTGGTGTGTCACCGGGGACATCCCTCCATGAGCCCAGGCTTGTCTCTCCCTTCCCATTCTCCAGGGGCCACTCCCTGCTTTCCCTGAGTATACGCCTCTCGCCTCCACCTCAGAACCTTTGAACGGGCTGTTTTCTCCTCCTAGAAAGCATTCTCATCCCCTCCACCCACGGAGACCTCACTCATTCACTCCTCTGGGAAACATACCTGGGTTGATCAACTCCATTGAGGTCCCTGCTTCCTGCCCCTTCCTGGAAGTCTCATGTGTGGGCATGACTTGCACTGTGGATGGATGGTGAGTGTAGGTGACCCATGTCCCCGTTGGCCAGCAACTTCTATAGCCAGTGTAGAATTCAGTTGTTCTCCTCACTGAAGCTGTTCGCCTCAGTGGATGGAAAACTCCAGAGAGTGGAGGTGTCTCCATTCTCTGGGGCTTGAAGGAAGGAATCACTGAGCAGGGAACCCAGCTGACCCAAAATGGACATGTACCATGGCAATGACCATGGCCAGAATGCTGTGTCCCCCATCAAAGTCCATGTGTAGAGACCTAGCCCAATGTGCAGGTATTGGGAGATGGCACCTTTGGGAGATGATTAGGTCATCACCCTTATAAAAGAAGCCCCATAGCTGGGCATGGTGGCTCATGCCTATAATCCTAGCACTTTGGGAGATGGAGGGGATAAGATTGCTTGAGACCAGGGGTTCAAGATCCGCTTGGGCAGCTTGGAGAGACCTCATCTCTACAATAAATCAAAAAATTGCTAGACGTGGTGGCGCATTCCTGTAGTTCCAGCTACTTAGAAGGCCGAGGCGGAAAGATCACCTGAACCCAATAAGTTGAAACTGCAGTGGCCATGAGCATGGCACTGCACTCCAGCCTGGATGAACGAGTGAGACTCTGACTCAATAAATAAATAAGCAAATAAAATAAAATAGGCCCCAGAAAGGTGCCTTAACCCTTTTGCCATGTGAAGATATAGCAAAGAGATGACTGTCAGTGAGGATATAATCCTCACCAGACACTTGTGTCTTGATCTTGGACTTCCCAGTCTCCAGAACTATGTTGTTTGTAAGCTACCCAGTCTATGGTATTCTTTACAGCAGCCCAAACAGACTGAGACGGGGATGAAATAAACCTGGCTGCCATGCGCTCCTAGGATTCTGGGGAAGTTTGTAAATGCAGCCTAGCAAAACCCATTTAAGGGTGCAGGAAGCGACCAGAGGGGCAGCTCCCAAAATGGTGCCGACAGGCCAGACAACAAAGGCCCTAGGTCCCGGCTTCTGTGAGCACAATTCCCAGCGCCTGTGAATTTCAAACCTTCCCGGGCGCCAATTGCAAACCTGCAAGCCTCCAATCCGCAGCCAGCTTTGTTATGCGTCCAATAGGACTATAACATGGCTTGGCCTCACCCTGCTCCCATGCAGCTCCTCCAATAGGAACATAGCACAGCCCCTCCCGGCCCCTGTCAGGCTGATAAATACAGCCCCCTCCCCACAACTCTCTGTGTCTCTCTCTCTCTTTCTCTCTTTGTCGTTCTCTCCCTCTCTGCAGCTCTCTCCCCGCCTCTCTCCCACTTCCTCTCTCTCTCTTACTCTCTCTTTCTCTCTCTCTTTTCCTTTTTTCCGGTTACAGATTCCCTCTGTAACAGCCCCTTTTAATAAATCTCTTGGTCCTGGCCGGGTGTGGAGTCATAACTGGCCCCGAACTTCTTTCACCCATCCTGACTGATTCTCCACCCTCCAGGGCCCACAAGAAATGCCAGCCTCTCCAGAAAACCTTTCTGGTTCTTCTCCAGCTAGATTCTTTTTTTAATTTAATGCATATTTCTTGAGAATTTACAATCCACCTGGCACTGTGTGATGTGATAAGAATAAAGGTATTAAAAAAAAGCGTATTTCCTATCCTCATGAGAACCACAGGAAACAAAAAAAATGGCATGAATACCTAATTGCAATTGTTACAAGCATTTTAGTTTGTTTTTTTTTGAATTGGAGTCTCACTCCATCGCCCAGACTGGAGTGCAATGGCACGCTCCCGGCCACCGCAGCCTCTATCTGCTGGGCTCCAGCGATCCTTCCGCCTCAGCCTTCCAAGAGGCTGGAACTACAGGCGTGCGCTACCACGCCCAGACAATTTTTTGATTTATTGTAGAGATGAGGTCTTTCCAAGTTGTCCAGGCAGGTCTCGAACCCGCGGGCTCAGGCAATACACTCACCTCGGCCTCCCAAAGCGTGGGATTACAGCCTGTGCCACTGAGCCCAGCTTGTTACAGGAATTTTAAAGTAAAATGATAAGAAAAATGATAAAGTAAAATGATAAGATCTTAGAAGACTAGATGATCCAAGAATCTAAGCTACACTGAAGAGTTAGAAAAAGCCCTCTGGAAAGAATGATACTTAAAGCAGAGATCCATTAAACTAAGAGTGGATGGGCATGAGCTTGTCATTTCTGCTCTCTTGAGTGTTGCATGTTTCCTTTTTTTTTATTAGTTAGAACCCTTTAATGTCTGGCATAAATATAATTTATAGATAAATTATATAATGTCTGGCATAAATATAATTTTTTTATTAGTTAGAGCCCTTTAATGTCTGGCATAAATTTTATATTTATGTCTGGCATAAATATAATGTCAAATGTCTTAAGCAATGAAGGGGGAAGGGGAATATTTATTGACTCATGTTGCAGTAGAGTCCAGAAGAGAGTTGGCTTCAGGCATGGCAAAATCCAGGGTCTGATATCACCAGGTCTGTTTCTCTAGTTCTTAGTATCTCCCAGATGGGTTTTATTTGGTGTTGGCTTTGTTCTCAGACTTTTTCAAGGCTATCAAGTAATTTTAGATAAATGAGTCAGAGACCTTCTCATCTCTGAGGAGGGTGGAGATCTGGGAAAATTTCCCTCATTTTTTTCTGAGAGACTTTGGGAGCTTTGTGGAGTCTACTTCTTTTTTCTTTTTTTTTTGAGTTGGAGTCTCATTCTGTCGCCCAGGCTGGAGTGCCATGGCACAATCATGGCCACCCCAGCATCCACCGAAGAGCCTACTTTTATGTTTGGCAGCTGCTAGGCCTGAAATTGCGGGCCTTTCAAGCTCTGTCCACCCCTCCCCCCTTGCTTCACCTGATTATCTGCCTCACCACCACCACCACAACCACAACCACACCTTCTAGCCAAACCTGTCTGTTGCAGGGAGGAGCTCTCGGTAGAGGGGCAGAGACTTCTTCAACTTAGAAGAAACCTTACACAGGTGGGTAAGACTTAAGTGATGCTTGTTAATTAAATGAAAGGAAAGGAGGAAGGCAGGGAAGAAGGAAGGAGGGAAGGAAGGAAGATTTGAATCTAATATACAGAAAATTGGTTTAAAACTACTCTCACTCATGCAGGTTTAGAAGACAAGATGGCTCTTTGGCATTTTCTAAGCATTAACCTGCTCTTTTGGTCTCTGGGACTGTATTTACTTTATCCATGAGGGTGCCCATCAACTTTTTGAAAACAACTGATTTTCTTCATTGACAGAGAAGTTAGACTTAGCCTGACTGCCTCTCCCACCTGGTTCTTGACTGATGGCTTCCTGCTCCCATCACCTGGGGCCTGGCTCAAGAAATGCAAAAGGATTTTATAGCAACCATTGATCTTACTTTCCAACCCAATTACAGAAGAAATGCCATTTGACTTTGCATTCCTTGTATGAAATTCACTTTCAGGTAGCCGGACTCCAGGCAAGAGCAAAGCCTGGTGCTTTTTATTTTACCTTCAAAGCCTTCCAAAGCGAAATCTAAAAGTAAATCTTAGATTTACTTCTTACTAGGAGCCTCCTAACCCACAGCTCAATGATAGCACTGATTCTATGGGGGCCTCTTGCTTGCTCTTTGTGGACAGAGTCTGAAATGTTTATCCCATACAGATGGGCCAGCAGTGTGTGACTTTGACTTGCATCAGAACCAAATGCAAGAAGTGGGGAGCTCTGTGCAAATCCACCCCATCCAGGGCAAAAGAGAGCAGAGGATAACACTCACAAGATGCAAAAAAATCAGATGACAAATTTGAGCATGCACAGGAAATAGGGAGCTGGGCTATAATGGAATTAATGCCATTTTCAAGTTACAAGTCAGGCCAAAGCATAGCTGCCCTGTTCTTAAGCAAAAGGGGGGGTGGTGATGTGGAGGAGAAAGAAACAACTTGTGACTGTGGTCAGAATCAAAATGATGTCTCCTGTGTTTTGGGGGGAAAATCATAAAAAATTGAACCAAGGAAGTCCATAAAAAGAGGGTTCTCATTCACAAATGCAACACAAAGGTCATTGCAACTTTACACACACACACACACACACACACACACACACTCTGCTTCTCTGAGGACATATGCCCAGCAATCATCTGTCTAACCTTGGACTGACACTGCCCTTGTTGTTAATCCTTGTAGCCAAGAATAATTATCTCAGAACAATTATGTAAACTTCCTCACTTTTCCTTTAAAAATCTTGAGTTCTTTACCTTTATAATCATGCACGTAGTTTATGATGATATATGTCTACATAGCAATGTCCATTTGCAAATAAATGTTATTTTCTTTTAACCTCCCTCTCTGTTTTTTAGGATGACACAGCTGGTGTCAGAAGTGGGATCTGGAGCAAGATAATCTTTAGGAAGCATCTGCATTTCTTGGAAATGTTGTGCTCAGTCCTCACTTGAGCTCTTTGAGCTCCTTACTTCTACAGCTCACCTTTTATGGCTGTCAGTCCTCTCCCATCCAAGTGTCCCTCCTTGGTGAAAGCTCCTTACCTTTATTCAGATCTGGTTTGGATAAAGTCACCTTAAATAAAGGACTGTGCATTCTTCCTGGGATAATAAAAGATTTTTTGTTTTTTCCTGACGAGTCCTTTCTAGCACAAAGTCATTTGGTCTTTCTGATGAGTGTACTTTTTCGGTTTCTATAGAACTTATGCTATGTGTGTGAGACATCTTTTCTGGTGAATTCGCTTTTGCTTTCTTCTGTTGTGCCTGGTTTAATATTTTGTTTCATCCGTATGCCTGGTTTAATATTTTGTTTCTTCTGTATGCCTTGCTTAAAACTTTTGTAAACACTTTGAATTCAGTTTCATTTTAGTTTGATGACACATATCTATAAATAATTTGGGTCATTTACTTTGTTTCTCCTTTGTTTGTTTTGGAGCATCTTCCAAGAACAAAAATAAACATTGTAAATGGTAGGCATAAGAAGGTCAATTAAAGGCCACTGGGGAGGTTGCCACCATCTGTAACATGACATTCCCTGACACATTATATAAGGTTTTCTTTGCTCTTGAGAGATTAGTAAGAAATGAAATGGGGTTCTCAACTATTAAAGCAAATCATGTTTTCTGGAACTCTAGCCAGCTATATGGCATTTCCCCATTCACATTTTAAAATCAATGGCCATCATATATATTACTTGAAGTACCCAATATTTTTTTTTTCTTGAAACTGAAACTATAAGGTTAACATAAAATGCTGGCATGTAAAGTAAAGCTCCTAACTTCTCTCTCTGTCTCTTTTTACTTTTCTTCCACCTCTATACTTCCTTTAAGTTTATTGACTTTTTCACTTGTATTAAGACAATATACAATTCAAAGCCTCTAAAAAGTTTTTCTCAAGGCACTTGAGAAATATATATATATATATATATTTTTTTTTTTTTTTTTTTTTTAAAGAAAGAGGGCTCTCAAAGTGCAACAGCTCCCTGACAACCAAAAACCTAGCCTTGTACACCTAAGAGTTATCTCTTTTGGAAACGTAAATTTAGGTTTACTGAGCTAACAACCACTTAGGGTGATAGAGCAGATAATTAAAAGATTGATAGTCTAAAAAGAAAAGAACTAGATAAACGTTTGTCCACATAAGATCAAACAGGTCAAAACAGGTCAAAATCTTGAGATCAGAGCAGTACTACAAGGTTTCTCTGTCCAGCATAAAATTTATGCTTTGCCACACATAAATCAGAAAAAATGGAAGGAAATAAAACCTGTATTTGACTTTTTGTAAAATGCTTCCCCACCTGCATTGACTAATCAAGTAAACCAGACTAACAAACAGAAAGAAAAATTTTTTGCTAAAATTCAAGGATACTTGAAAACTTTGGGTATTTTATACAATTCAACCAATTTTAACTAAAATATAAACATTTAATTTTTTAAGCCACAAACTTATTTAAAACTTTAAAAAAGTGATAAAAAAAGATTTCATAAAATCAACCTGCCATGAAAACTGCTTTAAACATAATTTGGGCCCACAGACTATAATATTGCCTATTGGAACAAATAAAGTTTAGCCACGGAAACAGGTCACATATTGTCAGAAAAATTATTTGAATCCAATTGTCCCTTTATAAACTGGTGAATCTGTAGTACTATATTTTACTATCTCATGACAATTTCAAAATGAAAGGTAGAGAATCTGCTTTTGTTTATGTATTTTTATTGTCTATATGTTTTTATGTTGTGTGTATACCATATTTTTCTACAAAAATACAATTTTTAAAGCATCAACTAATGAATTAATTGAATTAAAAGGAAAATTAAACACAAAGTATTTTATCAAAAATATGGTAATTGACCCAAATTTTCTCATCTCCACATGACTTAGATAAAGCTACAGTAAATAAAATGACTTTACAATTGTTGGTAAAATAAAAATAGAAGTGCCTTCAGAACTGTCAGCACACCTTTTTTGCCTGGGTTTATGGGTCAGATTATCTTATATTTGCCTCTGCTAGATGTTCTAAGTTTTCAGGGTTTGACACTAAAGTCATAAAACTATAAACCCACTCTAAAAATGAAATGATTTTTGTTAAATTAACTATTTTATTAGAAAACTTATTTAATATTGCTGATTTAATGAAAACACTTGTATTTTTTGAGTTATCAACATGATATCCAAATATCTAACTTTAAGGTTCTTACTTGGTTGATAAATGCCTCCTATTCATAAACCATAACCATAAACCATAAAAATGGTTAACAAAAAGATAGCTTAAAATAATGACTAGCCCTGTCTTACTTATCTTTTTTTATAAGTACTCTAGGTATAATTGCTATAATAAATAAATTAGATAAGTATAAAAGACATAAACATTCGTAAAAAAGTCTTTAAAGTTTTAGGAAATATTTTTTGTGTAACATAAAATCTTAAAAGTATGCTAAATTAAATAGTAAATAATAAATACCTGGGTAGTGCCAAATAAGCCAAAGTACAAAAACATAAATTGACAAATAAAATTTTATTTTTAAAGGTTATAAAATGACTAAATGTAGGTATTTAGATTTAATATTACCCATTACAATTATGTTATGGAGAAATATGTTTCTAAAATTATAAAATAGTTCTCATCTATAAAATGTTGGTATGTGATAGATGGTTCAAGCTTTTTTATGTCCTATGTTTTCACTAAAATTTAAGGTTACTAAAAGTTAAAATTATAATTAGTATATATAATACTGTAAACAAAGTATATCAAAAAAGTAAAATGTGATTTTGATGGGAAAAATTATTAAAAATACATTCAAAGTTTCTTTATTGAGAAAAAAAATATTTTTTTCAAATTCCGAGGTTATATGAAAGCTATTTCAAAATATGAATTTAAAAATAAAATAAAAGCATGATAGAAGGAAACAAGTAAGTGAGAGTGAGAGAGTGGGAAAAGTTACAAATGTAAAGATGTATTTGCATTAGAAAAATTAAAAAGAGCAAAAATGTTTTTCCAAAATAAGGAAAAAGTAGATTTTTTTCCCTAAAGAAAGAAGAAAGAAACAATAAAACTAAAGTATTAAGACTTTTGCCAAGGGTTTGCACAGGTCGTGACAGGTTTCTAGAGGATACATTTTTTTAAAAAATGTGTATAATCAAGTTGACTATAATTTTTTAAATTATTTGTAATTCTAAAGGCTGAGATTTGATTAATGGCATATATACATATATACACATATTATATGGGCTGCAAAAAATGTATACACATTTTAAGAGATATTATCTATGTATTACTTTTCCAAGTTGAATTAAATTACGGTCACAATGTGTAGTATGACTTTCACTCAACTGTGTTTTTGCCATTCTATTTGACTGTCCTGCCTGTCACATGGTGACACTAGCATTCATTTGATTAACACCATTTTTTGAGTGAACTTCATATGTAAAACGTGCATACATTTTTTTGGCACCCCAGTATAAACACACACACTAATACAGAACTAAGATTTTGTTTTCCTATGTCTGTACTATGAAGTTCTGCTAAAATATTGATCTTCTCTTAGTAAAATTTACAAGAAGTTTTGATGTTTAGTTCTAAAAATATCCATATATTGTCTAACTACAGCTTTTCTGTTGTTTTATGAACTAAGTTTAATTTCTCTAGTTTTGGGCTAACAATGCTGTTTTAAGGCCTGGCACACTGACTCAAGTCTATAATCCCAGCACTTTGGAACCCCGAGGCGAGAGAGTCCTTGGGTTCGAGACCCCAGGGTTCGAGTCTAGGGGTCTAGGGGTTCAAGACCAAGGGTTCGAGACCAGCCTCGGCAACTTGGGCAGAACTGTCTCTACAATAAATCCAAAAAAAATTAGCCAGGCATAGAAGCACATGCCTGTAGTTCCAGCTACTTGGAAGGCTGAGGCGGAAGAATAGCCTGAGTCCAGCAAGTTGAGGTTGTGGTGGCCATGAGTGTCCCACTGGACTCCAGCCTGGGCAACAGAGTGAGTCTAGGACTCAAAAAAACCCCCAAACACTATCTTAGTCATTAGAATGGCAATTTCACTTCTAGGGGTAGTGTTTTCCGCTTAAAGCTTTCCAGATTCATTTCTCAGAAGTTCAACCTCTGCTGTATCACAGAACACAACATTTACAAGTCATACATCATTGCCTCTGTTCTTTCTCTTCTTTCCCTAGCACAGCTACATCTAGTTGCTTGGCTGGAATGATGATTCTCCCCTTCAACTTTTTTGCCAGCTCCTGTGGTTTTTTTCCCCCACTGTTGTGGGCCCGGTACTAAAATGGTTATCTTAAAGGCCTCAAAACACAATATTTTTCTCCAGTGTAACTTGGTTCTGTATACTTGGCTTTTCTTGCTATGCCTGAATTGTTCCATGTAGCTGGGGATTTAACCTGCCTTTACTTTTTCTAAGAGCCAGGCATTCCTCTTTAAGGTACTGGTGTTCCTGTTTACTCCTTTATATGATTTACGTTATACCTTGAACACACACATTTCTTGTGTCGGATTAAATTTAGGTACTTTTTCATCAGGTTTAACTTCCAGGTTACCCAAGCAGAGCTGAACAAAGTCACACAGGGAGTGTTCTCATGCACAAATGTCTCATAACACAATTTATCACAGAAACTCACAACCATACACAAGGGCCATAGCAACCTTACACACACACACACACACACACACACACACACACACACACACACACACACACACACCCCTACAAGCAGCTGCCTGTTCAATCTTGAACGGATGCAACCTTTGTTATTGATCTTTGTAGCCAAGGATAATGATCTCAAAACAATCATATAATCTTTCCTCATTATTCCTTTAAAAACTGTATCTTTCTTTACCTCCCTGAAAACACATATAATTGCTATGATACACGTATTCCTATTGCAATGCTTGTTGTGTGGGATGACACCCTTCCCTAACCTAGCCAGGTTCAAAGAGACCCCCCAAGAAAGTGCAGAGGTTGTACTCCATAATCTTCCTTCCAAGTGCAGAGTGCAGGACCTTTCAGAGGAAAGTCTCATCTGTTATGTCTGCAGCCCATACCAAAGATGAGGAAGCTGAGGCCAAAAAGCACCCCGACTCCTGGCCCAGGAGCATCCCGACTCCTGGCCCAGGCCTGAGAAGGTGGCCCCCATGACCCACAGTGGCCAGACAGGAATCTGGCAACACAGACCGGCTTTTGGACTTTAAGGAAGCATTCACCCAGTGGCTGTCTCCATGGATGAGAAAGCAAAGCCAGGGAGCACGAGAAGAGGAGAACACATGGCGGAGACAGTCCAAGCAGCCTGACCAAAGAGGCTGGGGACAAACTCAGAGCCACACCTGCAGAGCTGCCCATCTGCCTACAACAAACAGACAATGCCGAGTTTACAGCAGGTCAATATTTATAATTGTCCTGGTAAACAGTAACTTTACCTCCAGCATATGCGTATTCGGTGTCAGTAGACCATGCCTTTCCTTTTTTAAGAGATGGGATCTCCTTATGTTGCCCAGGTTGGAGTGCAGTGGCTACTTACAAGCATAATCATATTACACTACAGCCTCAGACTCTGGAGCTCAAGTGATCCTCCTGCCTCAGCCTCCCAAGAACATGGGACCACGGGCATATGCCACTGCACCTGGTTAATAGACAAAGCTTTTATCTTGAGCATATTATTGAAAATTAAGAGTTGCTACAGAAATGATTGCTACTCTCATAATAATTATTAAAACATTTTAGGGGCTGGGCGTGGTGACTCACAGCTCTGATCCAGTACTTTGGGTGGCTGAGGTGAAAGGATTGCCTGAGCCCAAGGGTTCAAGATCAACCTGGGCAACTTGGCCAGACCTCATCTCTACAATAAATAAATAAATAAAAATTAGCCAGGCATGGTGGCGCATGCCTATAGTTCCAGCTACTTGGAAGGTTGAGGCAGAAGGATCGCTGGAGTCCAGCAGGTCAACACTGGGGTAGCCATGAGTGTGCCACTGCACTCCAATCTGGGTGACAGAGTGAGACTGCAACTCAAAAAAAAATTTTTTTTACATTGAACTTTTCCATGTACAACAATTAGAAAATTCAAATAAGCACAAAATACACACACATTTTTATACACATACATCTAAAAATATAAATCACAAAAATTAAAATAAAACAATTAAAGTAAATTAAAAACTAAAATAATACACAAATAATCTGTATTAACTTTTTGGTGCTCGTCCTTGTAGACATTTTGCTATGGCTGTGCACATATGTATGTGTGTGTAAATACATATTGACAATTTCATTATATTTAATTATAAATAGATATTTTGATGACAGCATTTTAAAATGCTCTCATATTATATTGACTTTTTAATGACTTGCTTTTCCCCATAACCCTGCACGAAGAACAACTCTGCATTAAAAAAGAAATCTGACCACACTTATTATAAAATAAAACATGTTAGCAGGGCACAGTGGTTTATGCCTGCAATCCCAGCACTTTGGGAGGCTGACGTGAGAGAATTACCTGAACCCAAAGGTTCAAAACCAGCCTGGGTAACTTGGCGAGACCTCATCTCTACAATAAATGAAAAATTTAGCTGGGCAAGGGGGCGCATGCCTGTGGTTCCAGCTACTTGGAAGGCAGAGGCGGAAGGATCACACCTGAGCCCAGCAGGTAGAGGCTGCGGTGGCCGTGAGCATGCCACAGCACTCGAGCATGGGCGACAGAGAAAGATTCCAACTCAAAAAATAAAAATAAAATACACAGCCACACCACAGAAGCTCTCTCCACCATCACTGTCACCAACCACGAGGCCACGTGATTGTTCTGAGAACACATAACATTTATTCCATCACATGCATGGATCACAGCTTGCCTAACGTGTCTCAAACTGTTGGATATTTGGGGTACTTCCGGTTTTCTGCTGGGGTAAACGTCCCTGTAGGGACCTCCACGCACTCATTCTGTATATAATCTTCCAGAAACTTCTTTGGGTAAAGTCAAAGAAGGGAAGTCTCTGGTTCAAAGACAAGTCTTTTTTTAAGGCTTTTGATATGTTGTTGCAAGTTTTGCTCCTACAAGCAGAAGGGGGGCGGGGTCCTGCCAGCGGGTGTGTCACCACCTTCCCCGAAGCTTGCCCATCTGATAGGTGAAAGCTCGTCTCTCGCTGCAGTCTCAAGTGCATTTGCATGTCTTTTTTTGTTGGTGCGATGACATCATTTACTTTGTGAATTTATACCGGGCCTCTGAGAATTACAAGTGAGAGGTTCTATAATTAAAACATATCATCTTGGTTCTGGTGTGGTGGCTCACGTCTGGAATTCCAGCACTTAGGAAGACTGAGGCGGGGGAGGATTGCTTGAGCCCAGGAGTCTGAGACCGGCCTGGGCAACATAACAAGATCTCCTCTCTACAAAGAGTAGAAATATTAGTTGAGTGTGGTGGCACTTACCTGTACTCCCAGCTACTCAGGAGGCAGAGGAGGGAGGATCACTTGAGCCCAGGGGGTCGAGGCTATGCTGAACCTGTGATCGTGCCTCTGAACTCCAGCCTGGGTGACAGAGAAAGGCCCCAACACAAGAAAAAAACTCACCATGCCAAGACCTGTCCTCTCTCTGTATCCATCCATCAGAAGTAAGAATGCCATCCACACCACCTTTCACCCTCCACATCTAGAGCCGCCGATCAGATCCCCGACTTGAAGGCAAACTCGGCACTAGTGCACAGTGCCTGGCTGTGCTAGGCTGCCTGGGCTACAGAGCTGTGAGACTGGGCCAAGTCGCCTTCTTCTCTGAGCCTCCAGCTCCTCGGCGGATGAGGGCTTAGCAAGTGAAAGATAATGAAAGAGAAAAAGAATGATGGGCCCTCATTTGTAAATCAACGACTTGTTGAGCATCTACTCGATGTCAGGTGCTGTACTAGGCACTTCATCTGCCTTTTTCCTGATTTTTGCAGCAAGCCTGCAAAGCAAAGTATTTTACACACGGGGAAACTAAGGCTCGGAGAGGCGGGGTGACTTGCCCAAGGCCCCACGGCTGGGAAGACTGGGAGACCCGGCTGATTCCCAAGACTCTGCTTCTTCTGGGTGGACACAGCGTCATTGGTTTCCTCGGACAGGCGTACGAAATGACCATCACCAAGTGGTGTCTGGAGCACGCTCTACCCCAGATATTCTTGGGGAGTCTCGTTCTCTTCCCACGGTGGGGCCTTGGCTGTGTACACACACATCCAGAACGGGCAGGACTGTGCGTTGCAGGAAGCCCTTGCCCGCAACTTGGCCCACTTACGTAAGGCTCTGAAGAATGAGGTCATCACCTGCGTCTGTCCTGCACGTGCTTCCTTGCCTTGACCTCTCATGACCACCACCTTCCTTATTTCCTTCTCTTAATCTCTCTGAGTCCTCCCTATCCAGAAAGTCCTCCCTGATGGAAACTCAGGCTGTCTAACCTGAAGGCTCTCAGGAGAAAGGAACGAGAAGAGGGGTTTTGCCATGACAACGTGTCTAGTCGACATCAGGCATTTCACCAGCGTCCTCTCACTCAACTGGTACCCCAAGGGCGGGAGTCAGCCCACCCTTGCTCTGCAGATGGGGAAACTGAGCTTCAGACAGGTCAAGTCCTGGACCAACGGTTCCTGGTTAATGAGAACAGCTGATACTTACTGAGCGCCCAGGTGCCCGGGATGGTTATAAATCATTTGCGTGCAAGAATCATAATCTTCATGGCCTCTCCAAGAGGTAGGTTGCTGTTTTTATCATCCCCACTGTATATTTTCAATTTTTATTTATCTATTTTTTTCTGTTAGGGGTCTCACTCTGTCACCCAGGCTGGAGAGCAGTGGTATGCTCACGGTTCCCATCACCTCAATCTCCTGGGCTCAGGCGATTCTTCTGTCTCAACCCCTCGAGTAGCTGGCATTTTCAGGCACGTGCCACCACGTGGGGCTAATTTTTTGTTTTTTGTAGAGACGAGGTCTTGCTCCAACTGGTCTCGAACTCCTGGGTTCAAGCAATCCTCTTGCCTCGGCCTCCCCAAGTGCTGGGATGACAGGCATGTGCCATCACACCCAGTCACATCCCCACTTTATAATTGGAAAAAAAATCAAGGCAGAAAAGCAAGGAACTTGCCCAAGATGTCCCAGCTAATAAGTAGAGCTGGAAGTGACCCCAAGTTTTCCTTGGTCATCATGTCTGAAGACCCCCAAACCTCCATAATTTCATTCTCCCAAACAGTTAAGTGCCTTCTGAATACACAGGGCTCTATGGACATTATTTCACAGCATGTTGGTGGAGAAACGCTCAGAGTCAACTTTGTCCCTGTTAACTGGAGACCTGGCACTCAGAGAGAGCCTACCTGGCCCTCAGTCCCAGGTCTTATGACTCCAAATCCAGTCCTGCTACAATCCTAGCCCAGGGCACCCGTACTCAAGCCCGGGTGGGGGTGGGGAGAGGCATGGCTGGTGATATCACCCCTCCCTGCCCTGCTGGCGGTGGGCGGGACTCTCTGGAGGAGTGCTCCTGTGTTTGATCACAGGGTGAGTAACCCTGGGAAGCTTCCTGGGGCTGACTATTAATAGAAGCCAGGGAGGCGTGCGTGTTCAGCCGCAGGCCAGCGTTTTGGGATGCCAGGCCTGCGTGGTCTCTTGATTCTAGAGTCCCCTGGGTGACTCAGGCTGGAGGCTGTCTCCCTTGACTCATCTTCTGGCTGAGGCCTTGACTTCTCACCGCTGAGATACCCCATTTCCAGGGCAAATTGCCATCTTGCCTGTCTCCTTCCTCCTCACTTATGTCATCTGTTTCCTGGCTGACTGCAGGGATTGAAGTTTCTAGACAAAAAGACCTCGCAGATCATAGCCACCTCTTGGGACCTCAGTTTCGTCAGTCTTTGAAATGGGCGCGCCAACATCCAACTCTTCATGAGAACTTAGATATAATGGAGCAGGCACAAAGGAAGCCACCACTATTGTGGTTATTATTACCCTGTGGGTGTTATTATTACTCTGAGGCTGACACACTAGAACCTGCTGACACAGGACCTCAAAGGACTCTTTCTCTGCTGCGAAGGTCTCTCCTGGGTCTCTTCCTCTTTCTCCGTGTGAGAAGCGACAGTCCTATGAGGAAGGATGATATATTGCAATATTAGATAGCAGAGTTCTTTTTTTTCCCAGCAGGACTCTTGGGAAGAAATCCAACCATTCTGAGCCCTCATGACCGACCCAGAGGTTAAGGTCATAGGGCCAGATGCAAGACACTGTCATTGCTGGCTTTTTGCTTTGGTAAGACCTATGGCATGAAATATTTGTACTGAGAATCCCAAAAGGGAAGCAGAAAAGCTTAAGGGTGGGGAGGAGGAGCCCTGCTACGTTGGGCCAGGGTCTGGAGGTCTGTTGGCCCAAGGGACACTTGTCTTGACATGGGAAGGTGGGGGCTGCTATGTCCTTAACCCACCCTCTCCGGAGACTCTAGTGCCCAGGCAGCAGCCCTTGACCGGAAGGAACCTTGAGATATCCAACCCTTGGCTGCTACTTATTGCAACCCTGAGAACCTTGTTTGGCACTGGTATGGGGGAGCTGGGGTGCCCTACTCACAGTTGAGTACTCCACACCCACTGAGCCAGCAGAAATGGGGCAGTAAGGACTCACTGATTTAAAGAAAACAGGAAACATAGAGGGTGGCTCACACCTGTAATCCCAGCACTTTGGGAGGCCAAGGTGAGAGGATTGCTTGAGCCCAGGAGTTCAAAACCAGCCTAGGCAACATAATAAGATCCCGTCACTGCAAAAACAAAACAAAACAAAACTAGCCAGGTGTAGTGGCACACACCTGTAGTCCCAGCTACTTGGGAGGCTGAGGAGGGAGGATGGCTTGAGCCCAGGAGGTTACGGCTACGGTGAGCTGTGATGATGCCACTGCACTCTAGCCTAGGTGACAGAATGAGGCCCCAACAACAACAAAATTGAGATTAAAAAAAAGAAAAGCCTTGCACACTTGGCCTTGTGGCCTGGCCTTGGGACCCCTGAAACGGGATCCCTGCAGGAGCCAGAGCATTCATGCATGAAACTCTCACAGAGGGCGCATGCCCTGAGGATTAATGGGAAATTAGGGTGGCTGCAGGCTTCAGAGAAAGCAGCCCCCTCGATGGCTAGACCTGCACCATCTCATACAATAGCTGGTAGCTGCACATGCCTGTGTTTAAATTAGCTCAAAGGAAACAAAATAGAAAATTAACCTCATCCCAAGTGTTCAATAATCCCCGCCATCCATGGCTACTGGATGGCCCGTTCACGGTTCTATCCCTGCAGAAGCTTCTATTGGTCTGTTGACTTCTTAGTCTAAAAAGTTCTATCCAGAGTAACGAACACAAGACAACTGCTCAAAGGAGCACTGAGAATGAAGCATCTCCATTCCTCTGGATGACAGGAGAAGACCTCCCTCTGTTTTCAGGAACAGTTTTAACGATTTCCAACAGTCAGCGCAGAAGATGAGGCCTACAAAATGCCCAGGGATGGGCACAGTTTGTGCGAAGGAAGAATGTGTGTGCAGATAACTTCTACCTGGCAGGCATAGGACGCTTGTGGCCGCTTTGTTCTTCAAGATATATCCATCTGTGGGACCCGCCTTTGGAAGCCTTCCAGGTAGCATCTCAAGTCTACAGTGCCCATGTCCCACCCCCTCGCCACCCACGGTGACTCTGAAGAGGGTTTTCTGGGTTGGCAGCATCATATGGAAGCCTCATCTCCTGTGTGAAGGCCTGTCTCTCCTCCTTGAGAAAAATCTCCAGGTTACCATGTGTCTCTAGCATTAAGAGTCTGGCTGTACACAGTAGAGGTTTAATAAGTGTTGACAGGATGGATAGGGAATTGGCAGATGCTCGTCTGGCTTGGGGTGGCTGCCTTTGCTCACCAGCGTAGTTGGGCTGAAACCTCATCTTCTCTAGGAAAGCTTTGCCAACAGCAATCCCCAGCTCTGGGCACAGTCGTGTTCCTAGGTTTCCTGATTTGTTTTCTGAGGTTCTGGAATTGGTCTTGGTGTTGTAGATGGGAGAGATGAGGAGTCGATGACCCAAAAATGGGGAGGGAAGGGGAGAGCTTAAGTAGAAACTCAACAGACAAAAAAGAAAGATCTCTGTGGGGGAATTTGGGGGGGGGGAAAGGCCCTTCTGCCCAAGGGTTTCCCAGCAGCGACTGGAAGCAATTTCTGGATAACACCAGTTTGTGTTGTTCAGTATCTTTTAGGTTGTGTAGGGGAACAAGACGGAATAGTTTGCATGAGTCTTTTACCCAAGAGACTGAGAATCCCATTTCAGACATGTGCAGGAGAAGCACTTTTCTTTCTTTGTTTTTTTTTTTTTTTTTGAGTTGGGGTCTCACCCTGTTGCCCAGGTTGAAGTACAGTGGCATGATCACAGCTCATTGCAACCTCGACCTCCTGGACTCAGGCAATCGATCCTCTTGCCTCAACCTCTCGAGTAGTTGGGACTATGGGTGTGCACCACCATGCCTGGCTAATTTTTCCTTTTTTTTTTTTGTAGAGACGGGGTCTTGTTGTGTTTCCCAAGCTGCTCTCAAACTCCTGAGCTCAAGCAATCCTCCCACCTCAGCCTCCCAAGGTGCTGGGATTACACTCGTGAGCCACTGTACTGGGCCAGGTGAAGCCCTTTATAAAGATTCCCGTGGGAGTGCGGAGCGGGAGGAGGTGCTAGGTCAGGGTATCCTGGGCCCAGGAGGGCAGATGCCCGGCCAGCCAGGGCGTCTCCCTCGCCGCTGGCCTTGGTCAGCCCCAGCCAGCTTGTTGGGCTTCAGACTGGTCCTCTGGGGGACGCGGGTGCAAGGCGCTGTTTTCCTGGGGTCCCAGCTCAGCGGTGTCTCCCTGGCTTCCCTGACTGCTGAGCCACCTTGGACCCGCTCGCTCACCTGCCTAGTCACGTCCTCCTCGTCGGCCACGTTCCCCATGCAGAAGCTCAGCCTCCCAAGAGGCAGGTAAGCCTCTGGCCTGGAGCCAGGTGTCTCTGGCTGGGCTCCCCTGCCGGGCGGGGTGACTGTTCGTGTCACTGCCCTTCCCCCTCAAGAAAAAAGAAAGAAAGAAATCCTCCATTTCCACACTCGGACACTCACACACCCACTAGCAGCCGTTCACCTTTTTTTTTTTAAACACAGTTGAGGCATTCTCAAGGTGTTGATTGAAGCACTTTCTTCCAGTAAACATTGTCAGCAACATCCATTCATCCATTATCATTTGCTGAGCTCAGGCATGTGTTTGCCCAACAATATTTCCTGCTGTGAGCAAAGTGTCCTATCCCAGGGGAAACTAGAAGTATTGATGGGACCCGGAAGCTTGGCCTTTGAGGTCTGGTTGGGGATGTGGACCGAACTGGACACGTAATTATAGCTTGTACTTATTGAGAGCCCGTCCTATACCAAGCCCCATGATAAGTGCTAGAAAACTCAGAACATTCTTTTTTTCCTTTCCTTTTCTTTTTTTTTTTTAAGTTGGGGTCTCACTCTTGCACCCAGGTTGGAGTACAGTGACATGGTTATGATCTACGTCAGCCTTTAACTCTTGGGCTTGGGTGATCCTTCTGCCTCAGCCTCCCAAGTAGCTGGGACTACAGGCACACACCACTACACCTAGATATATTTTTAAAATTTTTTGTAGAGATGGGGTCTTGCTATGCTGCCCAGACAGATCTCAATTCCTTGGCTCAAGCAATCTGCCAACCAAAATGCTGAGATTTTAGGCATGAGCCACCATGCTTGGCCCAGAGCTAGGACTTGAATCCAGGGTGATGGGTTTCAGAATCCACCTGCTACCTCTCACAGAGAATTCCCATATCAGATAAGAGACCCTCAGGGGACCCCTACCCTGAGTTTGGAGAAGGATTCCAAAATAAGGGGCACCAGGGAGAGTGGGAGTGACTGCTGGTGTCTTCCAACCTTCCCCTACGGACCTCCAAGCCTGGGTACCCCGCACTCCCCAGATGTTCTGAAGCACCGCATGGGTTCTCCTTACAGGGCCAGGGCATCTCCCCTTGTTCAGCTGAGAGACAGGCAGACAGATCAACAAACAGAAATATCCTCCTCCCCACCAGGTGCTGGACTGGGCGCCTCCCCCCCGGGATCCGCCCAACTTAAATGATAACCCTGTAGATTCTTCCCAAGAGGAGAAGTGGGAGCCATGCTCTTCTTTTTTTGAGTTGGAATCTCACTCTGTCACCCAGACTAGAGTGCAGTGGCCACTCCCGGC
>NW_007249739.1:796533-829935 GCF_000164805.1 Carlito syrichta
AGCGTGCGCCTGTAATTCTGGTTACTCGGAAGGTTGAGGTGGACGGATCGCCGAAGCCCAGCAGGTCGAGGCTGCGGTGGCCCGGGAGCGGCCACTGCACTCCAGTCTGGGTGACAGAGTGAGACTCTAACTCAAAAGAAAAAAAAGAAAGAATTGTTAAATACACGAGCAGACAACGAATATACTCCTTCTCAGCCCAAGCCCTTGCTTCAGCTCCAGATAAAGCAAAATTGGGTTGTCTCCATGCTCTTCACCCTCCAGCCTAGGACACCAGCCTTTAACACACAATAAGCCAAAATACATATTTCCCCGTTTTTCTTGTATGTGACTGAGTTTTGGCCAATGAGATGGAACTAGAAGTGATCGAAAGCTTATAGAAAATATACTTAAAGGGAAAGCTTGCACAAATTACTTTGTTGCTTCCTTGATATTGGCAAGAATGAAATACAGTGACTGGAACTTGAGGAGTCGTGGGGGACCATCGGGTGACCTTAGGCAGGAAACCAACACATCATAGACCAAGAGAGAGAAAGATCCCAATTCACCGATGTTATGGGCCACCGTCCCAGCCCTGGACAGCTCCTCTGGACACCGTGGACAGGAGAGGGCAGTGAACTCCCATGTTGCTTAAACTGCTGTTATTTTGTGTGTGTGTTTCTATTGCTCATAATTGAACATAATCTTGACAGATAACAAGTCTCTCTTGGAGATTCCCATTTGGTCAAGAGGCAACTCAGAGGATGAGTCGAGAGCTCAGGTTGTATGTTCAGATTCACTTGCTAAGGGCAAGGCCTTGTACAAGTGACTTTACCCTCAGGGGTCTCAGTGTTTCCGTCTGTAAAATGGATTTAGTAGTAACACCTACCCCATGAGGCTGGTGTGTGGATTAAGTGAGATATAGCACATAAGGCTCATAGCACGCAGTGCACGGTGAGACCTGGGTGGTGGAATGCTTAGCAGAGATCCTGCCATGGGTACCCAGGCCCTGGCATGGGGACTGAGGTGGGTTTATGTCAGGTGATGATGAGGATGAGGATGCTTGACTTAGTGTCACAGAACTAAGGGACAACCCAGGATGTCTGGTTGGGTTCCAGTTATGGGGTAGATGGCTGCCAGGCAGCAAAAGGCATATAAGAATGTCCTTGACCTCCCAGTCTTGGTTGGCTTGGAGAATTTTCTGGAGAGGTTGGTGGGTCCATAGAGATGTGGGCTGATGGTTCCACCACGCTGGAAGAATCAGAGCAAAACAAGCTAGAATCATGAAACCATGTGCATCCGAACTAAACATTTCTGTCACCCTGTGCCCCTAAATATTCTCTAGCACTTCAAGTTATAGGAACAAGCAGAAATCAGATCCACGCGGGTTGAGCTTGGAAGGGTTTGTTCTGCCTTATATTTATTACTTAAGCAGGCAAAAAATTCATTCAATCAGATTATCAGCTTTGGGACCTTCAAAAGAAGCCATTTAAACCCTCTGAACCTTGACATTTTCACCTGTACGATGGGGATAGTAACAGCTACCTCAAAAGTTTGCTAAGAAGACGAGATGAAATCAGAGTCTCTGGCAAACAGCAGATACTTCATAAATAGCCCTTCCTCCCAGGGCCACCACAGCAGACTTCCAGGGACCTGGCACCACGTGAACTGAATACATAGACTTTATCTCAAGGGCACAAGTGGGGAAGGCCTCGCAGGAGTCCTTCCGTGAACCAGGCAGGCGGAATTCATGGCAGGTGACAGTTCCTCCTGGTGCGAAGGGACCTTGTAGAAAAGCTCCGCCCATTCCCCCCCATATCACATCAAAGAGAAATGTATTCATGTCAAGTAAATCTTAATTAAGTCATTTGAATGTGGCCATCTTTTCTTTTTTTTTTTCTTTTTGAGAAAGTAGGATTTATTGAGAGGACAGAAAAGCTCTCACAGTGGGAGAGGACCTGTAAGGATTGCCAACCATCTATTTTAATGGCTTTTAAAAATAAATATTAAAATTATTTCATATTCTCCTTTCTGACAGACTCCGGGAAGTCAGAGGTAGCAGTATTGTGACGACGATTTGGAGACCTGCCTAGAACCACTATGTGGATGACACCTCTCCTGCACAGCTGTCATGGGTAATGGCCGCCTGGAGTACGGGTGGAGAAGAATGCTCATGTCAACTGGTGATGTCAACCCTGGACGCACAGAAGTGTGGCCATATATACACGGACTGGGTGTTTGCCAACCCTGAGCTCATCTCTTCTTCCCACCTGGTTAAACCCAGGCCATGCGAACAAGGTCGACTATCTAGTGAGGCTAGGTAGCAACTAGATAGTGGAGAAAGTCCTTGGAGAGTCTCCACCGGACAGAGCTGGAAGTGAAAGGTATGTTGACACATGGATCCCATGTGAAGTTGGTCAGAATGCTAAGCACGTTGCATGCGTTATTTCTGATCCTCCCAGGATTCTGCAAGCTAGGCACAAGCACACTCATTTTACAGATTAGGAAACTGAGTTCCCAAGAGCTTAAGTGACTTGTCCAAAGTTTACACTTCTGTTAAGGTTCAGAAAAGCTGTTTCCAGCTCTGACACCAAAATCCATACTGTCTTTTGCTGGGCCACATCATGTTCCTAGGAAGAAAAGGCAACAAACAGCCCATCTGACTAGGAGATGGCTGATGGAAGCTTTCTTTTTCCTTCTCTTTTGCTGAGTTATCCAGACAGCATCCTCGGGCCTACGTTTGGCTTTGACTCTGGGATGCAAGCTTGGCTTTGGCCACAGATGGGTGGGTCCTTCGGTGGTTTGGAAAAGCCTTTGATTTACCCCAGCCAGGTAAGAAAAGGCCAAGATGCACGTACTTCACGGACTCACCTTGTGAAAGTCATTTACTCTGCGTGCAGAGACAGGACTGGATGCTGACTCAGGTCTGCCCGGATGGTCCGGGGTTGCTTATTCTACAGAACTGGGAGTGTTTCAACCTGCTTTCTGTCCGCCGGCCCCTTGCCTGGGGCCAAGAGTCTGTGAGGCCCATGCAGACGCAGGATCAGAGCACAGAAACCCTCCCCCTGCCTGCATTGCACCCCTGTGTCTTCACACTGCCTCTGTACCAGTTTTGCAAAGCCTCAATGTTTAAGGAGTTTGAATAGGGACTACAGCTCAATCGCTTAATAAGCCATAGAATAGCATGCAGGAGCTGGGCGAGGAGGTTCACGCCTATAATCCCAGCACTCTGGGAGGCGGAGGTGAGATGATTGCCTGAGCCCAAGAGTTCGAGACCAGCCTGGGCAAGACATCAAGACCTTGTCTCTACAATACAACAAAAAATTTAGCTGGGTGTGGTAGTGCATACCTGTAGTTCCAGCTACTTGGAAGGCTGAGGCAGAAGGATCGCCTGAGCCCGGCAGGTCGAGGCTGCAGCGGTCATGAGCATACCACTGCACTCCAGCCTGGGCAACAGAGCCAGACTCCGGCTCAAAAAAGAAAGTAAAAGAAAAGCATGCAGGAAAATGTCTTATTCCCATTCCTGCTCCCCATCCTTTGAGTTTTTTGAGTTTTCTGCCCCTCACCATTATAGACACTTTCATTGCCTTTGAGTATTTTCTTCTTTAGTTTCCTTCAGAAACCAAACACATATGAACGTATATGAGGGAGATCTCTCCCAAAACCAGGAATTTATTGATAAATAATTGTGTATTTAATGGAGGTTATCCACCATTTTCAGAAAAAAAAAATGTTTATACGTCAGTCACCATCAGGGTACTCGCCTCTTGATGCCATTTGATACAATACACCCTAACAAGATGCTTTTCCCACTGTTCAAAGGAGTTTTTTAGCTTGTCGATGTTGATGCCTTTTTGTGTTTCTGCCGCATTTTATTTCACATCTTCCACATTGGCAAAACGTTTCCCTTTGAGGAGTTTTTTCATCCAGGGAAACAAGAGAAAAACAAGTCTCCTGGGGTAAAATCTGGTGAATAGGGAGGGTGGGACTTGGACTTGCCGTTTGGGGTCCAAAACCGCTGAACATGCAGTGCAGTGTGGGCAGGTGTGCTCGCCAATCACCCATCATGAAACGGACAAACATCTTGAAAGAATCTCAAAAAAAAATCCGCTGAAGCTGAATGCAGCCTCTCACAACAATGCTACCTGGTACATGGATGCTGATGGGTTCCTAGAACACTCCCCTAGCGGGGAAAGCTTGTACTACAAGGGGCCCAACCTCCAAAAAATAATTTTTTTTGGGGGGGAGGAGTCCCCTCGTATGTTTATTCCCCATTTATTTTTTCCTTCCTCTGAAAATGGTGAGTAACCCCCATTAGGGCAAAAAAAATATTTTTAAGTGACTTAAAAAACACAAGAACACACATTCACTTTACTGATTTACTCTCCAAGTGTTTAAATTCTTGAGGGGTGCCGTCACAGGGATCTGTGTTCAATGGCCTCAGTAGGAAGCTGGCTTAGGAATCTGGCTTGGACTGTGCCACAATCTCCATGGGCCCTAGCCACCTTTCACTGGGTGATTTTGGTTTTGTTGGGTTTGCTGCAGGTGTCAAGTGTTGTTCTTTGCTTTGACACATGAGCATGTGTCTTGTCCAAAGAGAATTCAGTTTCACCACGGGCTTAACCACCTTCAATTTTGAGAAGAGCCACGAACTCTCTTGGGTTCTGGAAACCCCGCTCATAGCCGGAAAAACAGCTTTGGACCACAGTCTTCCAGACATCTGCCTTTTAGAAGTCCTGCTCCCAGCAGCCACCGCAGATGTCAAGGTGACAGAAAGAGGACATCCACTTGTATTGTGCAAAAGTCAGCGTATTGTAAACGTGTCATGATGCTCTCGTAACACACAAAGAATGTCTTAGTTCTTTTTGCCATCTACGTATACTCCATGGCATGGAGGTACCAGGATTATTTCATGAGTTTCCTCTTCACGGGTATGATATATGTTTCCAAATTTTTACTACAAGCAGCCCTGCAATAATTTGTCACTTAGTAACTGAGCAAACTTATCAGTTGGAGTCATTCCCAGAGGTGGGATTGGTGACTCAAAGGGTATATGTTTTTATAGTTTTGCTGGTATTACCAAATTGCCCTCCATAGAAGTTGTACGAATCTACACTCTCACCAGCAATTTTTCAGTTTCCACCTGACCTCACCAACAGAATGTATTGTCAATATGTAAATTTTTTTACCAATCTGACAGGTGAAAAATGGTATCTTAGTACTGTTTGAATTTGATTATCTCTTCTGTTGTGTCTTTTATATGTTTAAAAACCATTTATTTTTTTTTTGCTGTGAACTTTCTATTTACATTTTCTCCCTGTTTTTCGTTTGGAGTATTTGTCTTTTTCTTCTTTATTTCTAAGAGCTCTTCACATATTAGACAGATTAAAAGTTTAATCTATAATATGACTTGGAATAATTTGACCAGTTTGTTTTTATCTTTTGATTTTGCTAATGATTTTTTGCTAGGTAGAAATTTTTAAAAAGTTATATGGTAAAATGTATCAATCAGCTCTTCAATGAATATTGGATGCTAAACCATAGTTAAGCAAGCCTTCTTACTCCATGCTTCTTCTAACACTTTTATAGTTTAAAATTTTGAATTTAAATACTTTATCTGCTTGGAGTTTTTTCTAGCATATGAAGTAAGCCGTATTTACACAGATACTCAGTTGACCTACTGTCCTTTATTTCTCTTTCTCTTTTCTCTGCTGACTTAAGATGCCACCTTTATATCTTATCATGTACTAAATTACAGAATATATTTTATTGTGTTTATCAACTTTCTATCCTGTTCCACTGGACTACTTATGTATCTGTGTCACACTAACTTAATCAATGATTAACTAAACCAAGTAATTATTGAACTTCATAACATATTTTAATATCTTATATGACTGAACCCTCCGACCCTTAGGGTTGTTTTTTTTTTTTCCAGATTTTTCCTTGTTCGTTTTTTATATGAACTTTAGAATCATCTAGTTTACTTCTAAAAACCAAAACAAAAACTTGATAGTTGTATTGAGATTACATACATTATATTTAGAAATTTATCTAGAGAGATTCTTTTTTTTTTTTTTTCTGAACCAGGGTCTCACTCTGTCACCCAGTCTGGAGTGCAGTGGCACAATCATGGCTTATAGTAGCCTTGGTCTGCTGGGTTCAAGTGATCCTTCTGCCTCAGCCTCCTGAGTAGCTGGGACTATAGTGCACACCACCACAGCTGGCTAATTTTTTTTTTTTGGTAGAGATGAGATTTCACTATGTTGCCTGGGTTGGTCTTGAACAAACTAAAGTTACATACACACGCACACACACACTCCTGCTTGGACTTAACTCCACCAAGACTCAGGTTTCAGCTACACACAGACAGATACACACATGCACCCAGAATTCTATACATAGACGCACACTGTGCTATTTCAATAATCAGCCCCTTCCTGGCTTGGTTCTGGAGACAAGTTGGCAATGACAAGAGCAGAGGTAGCACAGTCTGCAGCTCCTCCTAGCCAGGAATAGTGAAGAAGCAGTACCCGTCCAGGAAAAGGGCACATTCCAAGCTGCACTTGGTGAATTTTCTGTTCCTGGGGGACAGGCATATGGAATACACCACACTTATTTTTTCTAAAAAGCTAGACTCAAGCAATCCTTCCACCTTCCCCTCCCAATTCTTGGGTTTACATGCGTGAGCCACCACAGCCAGCCAGATTTGCTATTGAATCTCCCTGACCAAGGGCAGGTTATAGCTTTTCATTTGTGAAAGTCCACCTGTGTGTCTTTTGGAAGAGTTTTATAATCTCCTCTATAATAGATCTTGCTTTTTTATTTTTCAGGTTATTTCTTACGATTCTATTGTTTTATTTCTATTGCTAACAGGGTCTTTGTTCACAGTATCTATTTTTATCAGTAAAGATTATTGACTAGAAATAAATCTTGTTTGGTATTTTAGTTCAAGGCACTTTAATATAGGAATTTATTGAAAATTTACTGGAAATGCTGCTGTGGAGCAAAAAAAGAAGAGCTGTTGCTTTGAGATCAGAAAAGTGCTTACACCCCTGGACTGGAGCTCAGGAACCTGCCCTAACTCTGCATTCCCTGGGGTCTTGCCTATGCTGGGACCACTCAAAATGGTGCCATGGCCGCAGGGGTTCCCTGGAGTCCTCAGTTGCACCCATTATACTGTTGATGTAGTATTCAAGTCTCTGTCAGCTGCAGTGTGTCTCTTCCTTCCTTGCAACTCTGATCTGCAAGTATTTCCCCGGCAGATCCTCTCAGGAGTTAAGCTGTCCAGGAAGTTGGAAAACATAGTTTTCAGTCTTCTAGCCCCTAAAGTTCAGGCTAGAATATGGAAGATAATAATGGGGCTAAGAGATAAAAGTTAAAAAAACAAAAAGTACATTTACTCACTGTACCTAGGTATTATAAAAAGTGTTTGTTTATATGTAGCTTTCACCCAGCTATTTTATTGAATTCTTAAGTTTGGAGTAGTTATTTGAGTGTCTTCATTTGCCAGATAATCAGAGGTATTGTTTTACTTCTTCCTTTTCAAAACTTATCTCTCTAAATACTTTTAGAGTTTTTGATTGTTTAGTTAAGTGTCTAGTACCTTCAGTAACATAGTAGATAAAATTAGTGATAGTGAGTCTCTTTGTCTTCTTGTTGACTTTATTAGAATTGCATCTGTTTCTCATTAAGCACAGTGGAAATTTGGAACGGAGATAGACATGTTTCGCCATGTTAGAAAATTTTTTCTCCATTCCTATTTTATTAAAAGTCAATAAAAATTGAGTTTTAACAACTTAAAATTCAAATTGCTATTGAATCTGTCAATTTTTTGTTTCTATAAAAATAGTATGATTTTTTTTCCTCCTAGATCAATTGAAATCATAAATTATATTAAGATATTTTATAATGTTGAACACAATAAATTATTGCATAAATTCTACCTGGTCATAATGTATAATTCTCTTACTGTGCTGCTAGATTTTATTTGTTAATACATTATTTAAAATGTTTGTATTAACATCTATTAGAAAGAAGTCTTCTTTTTTCTTTATGTTTTTCTTCTTTTTTTTTTGGCGGTGAAGTTATTTCTCAAGATTTGGAGTTGATGTTTTTCTTACTCTATGAAAGAATTATAGAAATTTCCTTCTTCTCCATGCACTGACATGATATAAATTGCATTGAATTATCTGCCTTTTAATGATTTGGCAGACATCCTCTGAGAAAAAAAAGTTATCTATTTTTTTTTTTGGTGGGAAATGGAAAGAGAGAGATGATTAACTTTTTGGCAACTTTTAATATCAATTCTCTGGTGATAATAAGGCTTGGATTTTCATGATTTTCTGGAGTCAATTTTGGTAAAAAAAAAAAAAAAGTTTTTTTAGAAAATGTTTTATTTATCCTGGATTCCAAAACATTTTTCAATTTTATTTGAATTATGGAAATTTTCAGACATATATAGAGTTAGGAGAGCATAGTATACAGAGTTGCTGTGTACTCCGGATCCAACAGTCAATTCTTGGCCAACCCTAATCATTCGTGTTCCCACTCCACTTTTCACCACCCTCTGCCTGAGTCTGGGTTATGTTGAAGCAAAATTTTGATCTTGTATTCTTTTGCCTGCAGGCCTTTCAGAATGTGTCGCTAAAAGGTAAGTTATCTTTTAAAAACATAGCTGTAATCATTCAGTTACTTCTTCAAATCAGGGTCCAAATAAGGTCCAGGCAGTTATACTTTGCTGTGTCTTAAATCTCTTAATAAGCCGGGCTTGGTGGCTCAGCCTGTAATCCCGCACCTTTGGGAGGCTGAGGTGAGTGGATTGCCTGAGCCCGCGGGTTCGAGACCCGCCTGGGCAACTTAGCGAGACCTCATCTCTACAATAAATCAAACATCAGCCGGGCGTGGTAGCGCATGCCTGTAATTCCGGCTACTCGGAAGGCTGAAGCGAAAGGATCGCTGGAGCCCAGCAGGTCGAGGTTGTAGTGGCTGGGAGCGGCCACTGCACTCCAGTCTGGGCGACGGAGTGAGACTCCAACTCAAAAAAAAAAAATCTCTTAATATATAGGTTTTCCTACAAATCTTACCTCCTCCTCCTCCATCTGTCTTTTCTCAAAATGTATTTGTTGCGTAAACTAGGTCATTTTCCTGCTATATTTCCTACCGTCTGAAATGTGCTGATTTTATTTCTAGGTAGCATTTAGCATACTCCTACTTTCCCTGTATTGTTCGTCAGTAAAGAGGCTAGAGCAAATTCAGGGTTTTTTTTCATTTTAATTAAAAGAGTTCATAGGTTGTGGTGTGTCAGATTTATCTGAAAATTGAGCAATGTAGTCTCATGATTCTTTTAATTTTCTTTCTTTCTGTGATGCTTTCCTACTTATTTCCTAAGCGGCGAATCTTTTTTTCTTCTCCTTCCCTCCTTCCTAACTTCTTTTCTTTTCTTTCTTTTTTATTGAGTTAGAAGTCTCACTGTTGACCAGGCTGGAATGTAGTGGCTTGATCACAGCTCACTGCAGCCTCAACATCCTAGGCTCAGAAGATCCTTCTGCCTCTGCCTCCAGAGTAACTGGGCATATAGGGATGTACCACTATACCCAGTTCTTTAAAAAAATTTTTGTCTGTAGAGACATGGTCTCACTATGTTGCCCAGGCTGGTCTCTAACTTCAGGGCTCAAACAATTCCCCTGTCTAGGTTTCCCAAAGTACTGGCATTGCAGGCATGAGCCACTGTGCCCAGCTCCCCCATCCTCCCCCTTTTTAAAGCAAGTTAGATTGTAATTTTTCTGTTTTATTTTATGATTTTTCAAATCACTACATACTGGTTGTAATTATTAGTTTGATTTGTGCTGTTATCCTTAAAATTACTTACCTCTAGTCATGTATTTTAATGTTCTTTTTCTGATTTTCTGTATCTAGTGCTTAATTTATTTTCTTAAAATTTATATAATTGTCTATAAATTTTTTCAGAGATTTGTTTGTCTCTACTCATACGTTCAGCTTCATTATTCTCTTGATATTCTGAAATTTGGGTTTATACTTCCTTTTTGACCAAAGTGCTATATAAAATAGAAGATATTTTAGAGTTTACCAGTAAGAGGAGCTTTTCGTTTTCAGTTTTTATTATTATTTCCTAGTTTTACTACAATGTGGTCAGAAAATGACTTGTATTGGTTTTACATTTTGGAATGTATTAAGATTTTATTTTTGGCCCCGAATGTTTAGATTTAACTGTTCCAAAGATGTTAAAAAATGAAAGTGTATTCACTGTTTTCAGGGTTTAGCATTTGAAATATATGCCAGATATTACTTATAAGTTATATCTTTAATTCTCCCCATCTTGATTTTTAGATCTATCAGGAGCCGAGAGTAAATGGAGATGAATTAAATTCTCCTACTACTCAGTGTCTATTTTTCCTTTTAACTCCTATAATTTGTACTTTATGAATGTTACTACTATTATATTTAATCATCAATATTTATGACTTTAATTTTCATTAAGAATTATACTCTTTACTACAAGAAGTCTCCAACTTTGTCCTATTTAATGCCTCCTTGCCAGAATTCTGCTTTGTCTGACATTAAGATTGTGACCACCGCTTTCTCTTGTTTGCTTTTGCCTGCAAATGTCACACATCTTTGCATTTCAGTTTGTAGGAATTTATTTTTCGTGTATCTCAATGTAATACATCATAGAGTTGAGTTTTTCTTTATAATTCATTCTAAGAACTTTTTCTTTAATAGGCAAGCTAAACACATATTACAAATAACAGCTTGTCTCAAATTTGTCATATGATTTTATGTCATTTTTCTCTTTTAACCATTTAAAATTTTAACATAAAAAATGAACACTGGACAAGAGAAATAATATTTCTTGAAAAAAATTTAACATGGGATTCAATTTGGTATGTGCATGTGTATAATTCTTATAACATTTAGAGGTTAATATTTGGATTATAATACTTTTTTTTTTTTTTTTTTGAGTTGGAGTCTCCCTATTGTTGCCCAGGCTGGAGTGCAGTGGCACACTCATGGCCACCGCAGCCTCGACTTGCTGGGCTCTGGCGATCCTTTTGCCTCAGCCTTCCAAGTAGTTGGAACTTTATAATACTTATCTTTATAGTTATATCTTGCTTTTCTGTTTCTTTAGATAATTTCTTTTAGTTTGCTTTCATAATTAATACTAAATTTCACATATACCCTCTTCCTTTCCCCATCAGATTCTGTTGGAAACTAGTATCTTTCTTAGCACTTGCCTTTGAGTGATTAAATATTCTTACAAGTCTATTGCTTGATTTGTCTTAAACAATAATTCTTAGACTCCCAACTATTACAAATGAAGATATCAGCAAAATGACCACACTTCCTACCCCAATGTTGGTTAGCTGTGCTTGCATTTTGCTCTATCACCTAATACCACCTTGTTTTAACCACAGTGTGCCACTATATACATTTAAGGCTCACAGCCAGTCTTTTACTAAAGTCCTCCAGTGATATTTTGGCTGGCTGAAATGAACTTTATCTTTTAGTAGTTCTCTCAAAAAGAACTCGCAAGGAAAATGTTTCCTAAGACCCTGTATATTTAAAGCTGTATTCAGAAGACCAGATTTGTTGGGTATAAATCCTCGATTCACCTGTTCTTTTCTTGAAGATATTGTGGTGTCAGTCCACAGTCTTCTGACATTGAGCCCACAACCTAGTTACATTTTACATAGGCACCCAGAGGACTTTTTGCACATACTGTTAATATTTCCAGAATTTTCTAGGAAGTAAATACTGTGTCAATGGGGTTGTTTGGGCTGGAGTTTTTTCAAGAGTTGCTTGCTGTTTTGAAAAATGATATGACTCACAGTGATGCTACTTAGGGTCTTTGAGTCACCAGCAAGATGCGCCCAAGATGGGTTGTTTTTGTAACTGTGTTTCACAGCAGTTCTTTATTTATAGGGTTAGGTCATCTGCTGCATCATGCCTTCCAGTATGGTCATGCTGAACATTTGCATATTGAAATATATGCAAATATATATTACCAGTTACTTTTCTTTTGTTTCTCTTTTACATGTAAAATGTAGAGCATTGTACGTACTGTCTCAGAATTATATGTGTGATTTCAGATACTGAAGGATGTCTACTTTAAAAGGGGGGCATGGAGTCATGTGTTTTAGTTCTTTTCTAGAAAATAAATAGACCACAGGAAGAGGAAGGTTGCCTTGACAGAGGGTGATGGTGGAATGTCAGGCATGTAAACATCACTTAGAGAAGTTATCGGATGCTCCTTGATCGTTCTTTCCTGGCCTTCTGCACAACACTCTTATCCAGCCTCTAAGATACAGGCAATCCTCGTGCCTCTTTGCCTTTTAAAGTACCTAGAAATAATTAAGTTTCTTTGTTCTTCTATCTTGATTGGGTTTTGTTAGTTCTTTAGAGGAAAAGAAACCAGGCTGGGAGGCAGAGGAACCCAGTTTGAGTCTTCTGCTGGTAACCTTTAGACACTGCACTTCTGTGGACTTCTGTTTCCTCATCTACAAAAGTAAGAGAAATAGTCCCATCTCCGAGGTGGAAGTGTTTTGAGATCTGTAAGGGGCCGTAGGAATACAAGGCAGCAAGCCACAGTCACTGGAGAAATTAAATCAGGCTCTTCTGGAGATCAAAGCATGCTGGGAAGAGCTCAGGGCTGGTTCCATCCACCAGCTGGCCCTGTGACTCACGCCTGTTCTTTTACCCCCAGTTCAGGCATACTAGATTCAGAATACCAGGTGTATTCTACCACCCCTTTGCCCACTGAAGCGCTGGGAAACGAATTTAAGGAGAGACTTGTCCACAGAAAGGGGGAATATATTTATGCAGAAGAGGTAGTTTCTGTGGTGACTTAATGTTTTGTCAACAGAAAGAGGAAATATATTTATTCAGAAGAGATAGTTTCTATAGTGACTTAATGTTTGGTCAACCTGACTGGGCTATGAGGTGCCCAGATTAAGCTTTCTTTCTCGGTGTATCTGTGAAAGTGTTTCTGAATGGGATTAGCATTTGAGTCGGTGGAAGCAATGCAGTCGATGGCCCTCCCCACGTGACTGAGAATTGTCCAGTCCAGGGGCCTAAACAGAACTAACACAAAGACGGAGGAAGGAGGAATTCACCCTGTTTGCTTCCTATCCACCTGGTTGAGCTGAAACGTCTCATCTTCTCTGACCCTTGGACTGAGACTTTTATATCATCCAGTCCCCGGTTTTCAGGCCTTTGGACTCAGGCTGGAGCGGCATCATGGGCTTTCTTGGATCTCTAGCTTGTAGATTGCAGATCATGAGAATTCTCAGCCTGTGTGATCGCATGAGCCAACTCATAATGAATCTCTTCACTGATCTATCTCTACATCAGTATCTGTATCTGTATCTCTGTCTTTCCTATTGGTCTGTTTCTCTGGAGAACCACAATACATTCTATCCTAATCATAGAAAGAAACTAAACTGCAATTATTTCACATGTCTGAAAATTGCCTTGAAATAAATACTTACTCCCAGAAAGGAGGGGGACAGTGGTCATTTCCACATGCTGTGGACACTCCCAAGCAGGGGTCACCATGTCCGAGCCAGAGGAAAAGGGCTTCCACTCATGCCTGGGTTAGCACAAGTGGCATCTCTTCTCTCATTTGATTTGCCCCTTCTCCAGCCAGACCCCGTGGTGGGCACACCACTTAGGTTGTTCCAGGTCGATAGAAGAGGTGGGTGCAGGGAAAAGCAGAGCCCAGGTTGTGTGACTACTGTGATGATTGAGGTAGCCCAGAGGACTGCAGGAAGAAACACGGAGCAGAGCCACCTCACCCAGCGCACACAGGTATCAGGGAAGGTACAGAGGAGATATAACTCCTGGGACAACTTTTCAAGGCAAGGGAAAGGAAATTGAAAGGCATGGCTGTTCCAGGCAGTAGGCACAGTACGCAAAGACATGGAGGCGTGAGAAAATGGGGTGGGTTTGAGAATTGATTACGCATCACGGCTAAAGGGCCTAATGAATGGAGTTTGGAAAGTTTAGAATTGAACTTGACTGGATAGACCGGGTATACTCGCATAAGGAGGTATGATGGGTGATTGATCTTTGGGCAATCGGGAGTCACTGACAGATTGGGAGCAGGAGTGTGACATAATCAGACGTGTGCTTTCAAAAGATTTTCATGTCTTCCGTGGTGTGTTGGAAGCATCTGGAAAGGAAGACAATCAGTGAGTTGTTATAAAGAGAGAGAATAAAAATTAGCCCATGACCATGGCTGTGGGCATGAACAGGAGAGGACCGACTTGAAAGATGCTGAAGAAGAAAGAAGAAGAATGAGTGACCAGAGGGCGGCCTGGGAAGGCTGCTGCCAGCAGGTCCCTGGGCAGGGCAGGCTACCTAGATGTGCAGAGGGTAAACTTAAGGCATTTGAAACATAAGATGGTGATGATGAGTTTTGAACGGTGGCACCTGTCATAGGACAATGTCACATTCATCTGTGTTCCAAACTTGAGAGTTAGTGGATCCAGGAGGTTGGTTATTCAGAGAGAGAAAGTGACTCGCCCAAGGGCATGCCTCCAGGAACCCAGTTGTGATCACAACTGCTCTCCATTAACTGGGGCCCTGAATGACAGAACTCCGAGGAGCCCTACCAGAACCTCTGGCTGTCTGCTCCTGTGCCATCGAGTGTGTTTTAGCCCCTAAGAAAGACCAAGAACCTCCTGGCAGACCCGGAATGGACTGGTAGCATCATAAGCTACCCTGGGGAAGGAGAGACAAAAGTCCCATGCTCTGAGCAGAAGGGTCTTTGCTTGCCACGGTGACAGGATGGGGAGAAAATCTCTTGTTCTCTTTGTAAAAAAAAAAAAAAATGAGCTGTGATTCCTACTGAGATAAACTGTAAACTGCCTGGCATATCCATGCCAATCTGGAAGCCTCTCCGTCCTTCTCTCTTCCCTCTGGCCTGTGGATTTCTCATTCCTGCCAAATAGGTCGGTGGAGTTGGAAATGCTGGGTTTGCTCTGGCGGATGCCAAGGTTCCTTCCTGACCTTCCTCTCCTGACCCAGGTTCACACACCTCCAGAGCCCAGCTCCGATGGCCCGGCTCAGATGGGTTCAGCTTTGAAGGCTCTCACCTCCCTGCTGCCCCAGCCACGGCCCCCATGGCAGGCACGCCGCTGGCTGAGGTTGGCCACCGTCCCTTGGACTCCCCCGCGTGAGTCTCTCTGGGCACTTGCCCCCCTGGGCTTCCCCCTGGAAATTCTGAGTGGCCCGTCCCCCTCACGGTTCTGAACGCCCTGTCCCAAGAGTGAGGCCTTGTCTTCTTCATCTTCATAGTTTCCTTCTTAGAATGTAAACGCCACCCCATGGCTGAATCAAAACGGATGGGCGAATGAGTGAATTTAAAAGATTCCGGTGGGACAGACTGTAACAAAACCACTGTCTTTGATATGTTGAAAACATTGTCTTAAATTGTTCATAAAACTTGCACACTGGACCCCAAATATCCTTACCACGCCCAGGGTTGGAAAGCGAACACTGAGCCTTTCTTCCAACTCCCAGGCTCACTCTCCAGATGGTGCCACCTACCGCATGGCTTCTTGTATTTTGGGACATTTCCTTTGCACTTGCTTTATGCAGTTGGGTCCATGCTGTATAAATGGTTTAGCTAGACTAAATGAAAGGAGAAGACTACTTTTGATTTCTTTTAACCATGGTCTGGACGTAGTTCCACGTCATTTTCTATTTCTAGTTGCAGAGCTCTCTTTTCCAGGTAGATGATAATTTCTTTAGCTGAGCTTTTGCTGGAAGACCAGCATGTTATACCCATTAAGATTCTCAATTCCATGCCAGCTTGGCATCCTTCACTTTGTACCTCACTGGTTGATTTCTAGATGAAAGAGATGGTGCTGTCAATGTAAATTCACCCATCCTATTTGCACTGTGTTTGCTTAGTAATTAACATTTCTAAATAGCTCCCCTAAGGACGGTGAAATGACTTCAAAGGCAATGACTCTATCACACACAATCACTGTCCCACGTGACACCAACACGTGTGAAATGGATGAGGAGATGAAAATCTGGACGGTCAAATCTGGATGAGACGAGTTGGGAAAGGTTGGCAAATATTTCCTGAGATAAGGTCAATGGCACCAGGGCTCAGCTGATGAAGATATTTCCTGCACTGTATTCCACCAAACCAATGCAGCAACTCATTTAACCTACTTTCAATTAATGAATAGTTAAGTGCCTTTCAGTCTTTTACTACTCTACACAACACTGTTCACTTTTCTGAGTGTTTTCTTACTAAGGTGTTCTGGAAAGTCATAAATGAGAAACGGCTGGATCAAGAGATTTATTCTTTATAGAGGTTTTTGATATATAAGATCAAGTTTTCACTGCAGAAGATTTGCAGAAAGTTTTACACTAACAAGAGTCTCTGAATCTCTCTCATACCCTCTTCCATCTTTGCGCAGGAAAAAACAATGTGAAATTTGGATGTGTGTTTCTTCAATTATTAGTTGCATTGAATATACGCTTATATGCACATTGGCCCTTTTTTGTTTCTTATGTGGATTATTCGTTCACTTTCATCATCCATTTTTCCATTGCGATTTTTAGTTCTTATTGTGGTGGAAGGTTCCCTTGGTGTTTCCAACGAACCATGCCCCTTGGTATTTGTGTCTTTTCTCCTTTCCCCTTGAATCTGGCTGGGCTGCTTGGTTGACCTACTTTGACTGATAGAATGTGGCAGATGTAGCAGTGGGACAATTTGGGGGCTATGCCCTCCGAAAGCCTGGCAGTGTCTGTCTTTGCTGTCTTGAAAGTCAGCTGCCAAGCCCTGAATCAGGCTACCTTGAGGCTCCTAGGCTGGGAGAAGTCCGACCTAGCAACATGGAGAAGCCGTGAGGACGAGAACTGAAGCCTTGGCTAGCTTCTCCCAGTCAGCCATGTGGTGAGCCATCTCAGAGGTGGGTCCCCCGGTCCCACTCCAGTCACCTGCTGATGACCCAACACGCAGCGTTGGAGATGCTCACCCTGTCACGTCCTGTCCGAACCACGGAATCACAAGCAAACACATAAAACAACCGCTGTCTCAAGCCACTCGTTTAGGGCAGTTTGTCACCACCCAAAATAAGCTAAAACACTTATCACCAGTGAGAATTCTACAGATTAGGGTTTATATTTTGAGGCTATTGTGTTAGAAGTTACCTGCCATGGTTCGCTTTTTTCTCAAGTTTGTTGTACTGTTTCACTACAGTTGACATATTTAGCCAAATCTGTTAATTTTCCCCACACCTTTCCGTTTTTTATGTCACTCAAAGCTCTTCCTCACTTCATTTAAGTACAGTCATTCACCTGGCTGGGCACGGTGTCTCATACTTGTAACACCAGCACTTTGGAAGGTCAAGGTGAGAGAATCTCTTGAGGCCAGGAGTTCGAGACCAGCCTGGACAACACAGGGGCAGCTCATGTAAAAAAAAAAAAAAAAATAGGCTGGGCTTGGTGGCTCTGTCTGTAATCCCAGCACTTTGGGAAGCCAAGGTAAGTGAATTGCCTGAGTCTGTGGGTTTGAGACCAGCCCGGGCACCTTGACAAGACCTTGTCTCTACAATAAAATAAAAAAATTAGCCGGGCATGGTAGTGCATGCTGGTAGTTCCAGCTACTTGGAAGGCTGAGGCGGAAGGATCGCTGGCACCCATCAGGTCGACGCTGGGGTGGCAGTGAGGAGTGCCACTGCCTGGGCAACAGAGTGAGACTCCAACTCACATACATATATACATGAGTGAATGAATGAATGAATAAATAAATAAAATCACCTGTATGTCTGCTATTATTGTATCTGTTTGTTTTTATGCATTGAAGTACATGTTTTCATCAATCTAGACTTCACATTGAGCCAGGGCAGGGGCAGAGAAAGAGCCTGTGGTTGTTTCCTGGGTCTAAGGGGAGAAGGCAGTGAGGGGTTGGGGTCAGGGAAACAGGAGTTGTAAGGTGGCACGCTTGCTGAAGGAGGGGACGGCAGGTGGCACGGGGGGTCAGGAAAGCGTCTTTCAGGGAATGGTGAACGCCTTCCCTCGGGTCCGCTGGGGTCTCCATTGTCCGTGCCACCTCTTCATCTCCAGCAGGGTTACAAGGAGTCCCTTCACAGACCCGAATGCCTGAGTGGCTCTGGAAATGACCACATCCAGGACCAGCCGGAGGCCATGGCAAATGGATGAGGGCACAGTAGACAATTCTAAGCGGGGGGCATTCTTCAAGATATCTGGCTGCTTTCAACAGGACACACACACACACACACACACACACACACACACACACACACACACACACACACGGTAGGGGGCCAGAGACATACCTCCAGGTCAAGAGAGATACATGAATCTTGATTGAATTCCGACATGAATAAAAGGTATGAAAGTTATTTGGGAGACAATTCCGGACATTTGAATAGGGACTGGGTATTGCATGATATTAGGAACGGACTATTGATTTTCTCAGGTGAGATCACAGAATGGTGGTCATGTGAGACTATGAGTCCCGAGTATGATAATTCACACCGTGCAGGACTGGAAGAAGGAGTAGTAAGCTCTTGCTTAGTATCTAAAAATACTCAGCAAATGCCAGTGGTGCTAGCAAGTCTCGCTCATACAATATGGTATTAGGTGTCCATACCAATAAAAGGTTATGCTTCTCAGCCCTTACAAAACATGCATGGGGTAGCTACTATTATGCTGGTTATTCTCCTTTTACAAATAATGAAAATGTGATCTAGCGAGGCATGAGGAACTCGCTCAAGGTGTATGAAGAACTCACAGTTAATTCATAGAAAGCCAAGATTGGGAACCATAACTGTCTAGCTCTATGGGACATTACATTATTGGGTTTATAAGTCATTTGTAATACAATGGAAAGTCTCTAATATATGGATAAAAATTAATCAAGAAATATACCTGACATTGTAGTGAGGTTGTGCTAGGTTATGCTGCAATGATAAATAAACCCCCAGATCTCAGGTGCTTAATATAATAGATGTTTTTTTCTTGCACAAGGAAATCTGATGGAGATCAGACAATTCTAGGTGACTCTTCTAGAGGTGATTCGAACCTTCAAGCTCCCAGGTTCCCTCCAAAATTTGTGTTGCCAATATCTCAACACGTTTTCACTTGGGTCACCACAGCTGTCAAAGAGAGAACTACGGAGTCTCAGGGGAGCTTTCAGGCCAGGCTGTGGAAGGTCATGTATAGCTTCTAGCCACAACTATTGGCAAAACTCAGTCACATGACCTCAACATGGCAGCGAGGGTGGCTGGGAAACATTGCCGTGCTGTATCAGGAAGAGGATAGGATGTGTGAATGCACTGCACTGTTTCCACTCTGTGCCATAGGACAACAACTCTGTAAAAGAGGGAAACAAAAAATGAAACTAAAACAATGATTATGTGTGTTTGTGTGTGTTATGAGTAATTTCCTTTCTTGTTACTTATTTTGCAGATAATCTGGGTATATATCAAGCCATCAATTGTAAACACTTTTCAAACTAAAAATAAAAAGATCATATATCCTATTTCCTTTGCAACTTAAAATATATCCAATTTAAAGACGATAAAACTGCCAGGTGCAGTGGCTCACGCCTGTAATCCCAGCACTTTGGGAGGCGGAGGCAAGAGGATTGCCTGAGACCATGGGTTTGAGACTACCTAGGCAACTTGGCAAGATTTCATCTCTACAATAAATTTAAAGAAAATTAGCCAGGCGTGGTGGTGCACACCTGTAGTTTCAGCTACTTTGAAGACTGAGGTGGAAGGATCGCCTGAGCCCAGCAGGTCGAGGCTTCAATGGCCATGAGCATGCTTCTGCGCTCTAGCCTGGGCGACAATGAGTCTGTGACTCAAAAAAAATCATAATAATAAGTAGATGATAAAACTGAGTGATTTACCCCAATGCCCAGAACCAGCTAAGAACTTGAAAGAGATCCAAGTACTTTTCTCTGATTTTGACCTTTTGCTGCTTCTCACTTCATAACCAAATCTTTCAACATTGCTGTTGGATGGAGTTTGACTTTTTCTTCCCGTTTGTTTGTCTAGGTGGCACTTCCCAGACCCATGCCAGGTGTCTGTGCCACATGTGTCCACCGGGGTCATGCATGCAAGGCCTGCTGCAGGAAACAATATTCTGGGAGGCAGAAAGCACACACTCAGATTGTCCAGCATCTGGCTCTTGAGTACTGCATGGAATCCTGGGGATGTGGCAGCAGGAGAGACTAGGTTTGGTGACTCTGGGAATATTCCACAGTAGGAAAATGCAGATCACCACACTCCTTAGAGGGAGGCCCGGGCACAGCTGATGTCAGGCACCACACAGGCCAAACAGTGGGTGTAAGCTGAGCCCAAGGCTCATGGGAATGAGCCCTGCAGAGTTGCCTCTACTGTTTCCTCAAGGGGCATCCTAGAAGTTGTTCTCCCCAAGACTCCAGAGACCAGAAGTATGTGAGTAGGAGGACAACTTTGGAGTGGTCTTTCTCTAGCATGGTCAAATCAAGTCAATGTGCTCATTCACAAAGCACTTGTGCCTGGTCCTGTGTGGCTATCAGTATAGTCAGGCTAAGGGCCTCAGCTGGTCCAGGGGAGAAATGTAACAAGGGCATGCCTTTACGTACAGGGCGCCACGATTCCCATGAGAGATGATACACTCTGCACACTGGAATCATATACTGCCCTCCAATCTTGTTTACTTAGGAAAGCAAGATTTATTTCTCTCACATACAGTGCGGGTTTTCACCGGCAGGGGATGGAGACTGCTCTGCTCCACACAGTCACTCAGGGCTCCAGGCTGGTGGAGGTTACATCTTGTCACATGCCTCCACAACAGCCACAACAGGGCAGAAGCACCTGACAAGTTGAGCACTGGCCCTTAAAGCTTCCTCTCAGCAAAGTCATGTGTCACTTCCATTCACATTTCGTTGGCCAAAGAAAGTCATGAGACTTCACCTAACATTAACATGGCAGGAAAGTGAAATTCTACCTTGTGCTTGGGAGAAGACCTGCAAATATTGGGTTATCAGCCTTGATGCCTGTGTGAGAGAAGGTCATTCTTCATGTTCTACATTCATTCTCTTGACACAGCTTCTCCTTCCATGGCTGTTGGGGGAGGGTGGGGTGTTGGCTGCCTCCAGCATGAGTTCCAAGGGAAAGGTTGGAACACCCTGGAAGCTACCTCTAAGGAGTAGAGCATGGATCATACCACCCTTTTGTTGTCTGGTAGATCAGGAATAACCTGGCATGGAGCGTTTGATGTCATTCTAGCCTCACAGGTGAAAGGGAGGAGACAGGGTACTTGGAGCCATAGAGACACCTGAGTTCTTTCAGCTCCTGGCTTCTCTTCAGTGATTCAACCCTGCAGTGGGATGTTGGTTCAGTGCATTCTGGTCCAGGCTCCAGGAGAAATATTCCATCATCACTACAGCCACGGATTATGCCATCATGGCACAGAGAAATCCTTTTGATGCAATGTGAGTTAAACAGCAGTGGAGAGTGGAACACAATGGCAGCAGGTGTTATGGGCGGAGTTGTGTCTTCCAAAACTCACATGTTGAGTCCTAACCCCCAGAACCTCAGAGTGTGACTGTGTTTGGAAGGAGAATCTTCAAGGAGGTAATTAAATTAAGATGAGAGCCTACGGATGGGCTCTAATCCCTTATGAGTGGCACCCTCAGGAGAAGAGGGGAGTAAGAGGCAGACACATGGCATGTGAGGACATAGGGAAAAGGCAACTGTGCACAAGCCAGAGCGAATGGCCTCAGGAGAAGCCAGTCCTGCTGAAGTCTTGATGATCTTGGACTTCCAGCTTCGAGAGTTGAGAGGAAACAAATTCCTGTTGTTTAAGTGTGTGGTACTTTCTCATGACAGCACATCCTCAACACACCCCAAGCACTGAGGAGTTCTTATTTTCAACATTCGAGGTGAAGGAGTGAGGTTAAAGCTGATTAAGTCACGTGCCCATGGCCATCCTATTAATAAACATTAAAGCAGACACTTGAACCAAAGATGGTCTTATTCCAAACCCTACATCAAAATCTCCAAGGCTAGGGGTGGAGTCTCATGCCTGTAATTCCAGCATTTTGGGAGGCCAAGGCAGGAGGATCGCTTGAGTACAGGAGTTCGAGACCAGCCTGGACAACATAGCGAGACCGTGTCTCTACAAAAAACTACAAAATTAACTGGGTGTGGGGGCATACACCTATAGTTTCAACTACTCAGGAGGCTGAGGATGAGGATCACCTGATCCCAGGAAGTCAAGGCTGTGGTGAGCCATGATCGTGCCACTGTACTCCAGCCTCGGTGACAGGGAGAGACCCTGACTCAAAAAGCAAAAACAGACCGGTCTCGGTGGCTCAGTCTGTAATCCCAGCACTTTGGGATCCCAAGGCGAGTGAATTCCTGAGCCCACGGGTTCGAGACCAGACCGGGCAACTTGGCGGGACCTCATCTCTACATTAAATTAAAAAATTAGCCAAGCATTGAAGCATGTATCTGTAATTCTGGCTACTTGGAAGACTGAGGTAGAAAGATTGCCGGAGCCCAGCAGGTCAACGCTGGGTGTGTACCACGGCATTCCAGCCTGGGTGACAGAGTAAGACTCCAACTCAAAAAAAAAAAAAAAGCCAAAACAACCTCCAAAAAGATCATGTTGAACCTCTCTGGGCCTTAGTTAACAAAACAGACCGGGCTCGGTGGCTCAGTCTATAATCCCAGCACTTTGGGAGACCAAGGCGAGTGGATTGCCTGAACCCACGGGTTCGAGACCAGACCGGGCACCTTGGCATGGAGGACCCTGTGTTTGCTGCCACCCACCTCACAGGGCGGCAGTGAGAACTCAGGAGACAAAGGCTGCGATGCCTGGTTCAGAGCCTGGTCCCGGAGGTCACCATAACTGAGCAGCCTCGGAGTGGGGGTTCACAGCAGCTCTGCTCTCTGGGCCAGTCCGAGCCATATCTCCCTCGCCAAGAGGCATCCTTGGCAGTCACAGGAGTGTGTCTCATTCAGTTGTGCATAGCCCAGTGTCTGGCTCTTGGAGACCCTAAGGAAATACGTGTTGGGCATATTAAAGCAGAAACAATATGCAGAAAAAGATCTGCTTGGGAACCCTCTGTGATGCTGTCTGTGCTTTTCGATATAATCTCAAGAATCTTCTCTGAGTATTTTATTAAGCTCCTAAAGAAGATGCCAGTCTGCTTTGTGGTAGCACAGGGGGGCAGCCCTTCCCGGGTTGAACTTCAAAGTGAGTGGCAACCATGTCTCCGGGGTCTGGGTGTAGAAGGCGGTAGTCCCCCTCTGGGATCTGTACCTTAGGTCTGTTCATGCAGCACATGAACAGAAGCAGGGCAGTCCTCAGAGGCAATTTAAGGATTGTCTCTGAGGGTCAGGTCCAGGAAAGCCTGGAAGTCCGGCAAGGCCCCTCCAGGGTGGGCTGAGTGGAAGGAACATGGGTCAGTGTGATGTCCCCACCCTCCGTGGAAGGCATCCTGGGCACCACGGCCGGTCTGCACAACCTCTCTGACCTTCCTCCCCTCCCCCGCCAGCCGTGCGGTTCACTGAACACTGTGCCATGCATTGAAAGCCCGGCAATCGTTTTCTAGGGCGCGACATAGAAACTGGGACACAGATCACCATCGATCGGTGAAGACAGAGTGTTTCCTCACAGGGCAGGAAAGGTCATTGGCAGTTTGTCTAGCCATCCACCCAGCGGTTCACTCATTCAGGAGACTGGCTCTGATCAAGCGCTTGCTGACCTGGGGATAGGAGACACATGAGACCCGGTTCTGGTCCCCCAGACACGCCCCACGAGACACAAGTGAGAGTGATGCTTGATGTCCACCGTGGCACGTGCTTCAGGGACTGGCACGATGCTGGGGGGATAGGGGGGTGGGAAGCATCAAACTCAACCCAGGATGAGGAAGGGGAAGGATAGGGCAGGGGAAGTGGGGTGGGCAAAAAGGCAGGGGTGGTTTAACGAACGGAAGTGCTGGCTTCATTGAGATTCCCATTCAGGAAAATAAGACTATCGTTATCCTCCTAAGAACCCTAAGATTCTCGTCCCTGTATTACAGACAGGGTATCAAGGTTGAGAAAAGACAGACAATTTTCCCTAATTAGAAAATAGCCAGGCATGGTGGCTCATGGCTGTAATCCCACCACTCTGGGAGGCAAGGGGAAGAGGATTGCCTGAGCCAGAGGTTCGAGACCAGCCTGGGCAACTTGGCAAGACCTTGTCTGTACTATAAATCAAAAAATTAGCTGGGTGTGGTGGCATGCACCTATGGTTCCAGCTATTTGGAAGGTTGAGGCAAAAGGATTGCCTAAGCCCAGCAAGTCGAGGCTGCAATGGCCGTGAGCGTGCCGCTGCACCCCAGCCCGGGTGACAGAGTGAGACTCTAACTCAAAATAATAATAATAATAATAATAATAATAATACAGGCTGATGTGGTGGCTCATGTCTGCAATCCCAACACTTTGTGAGACTGCGATGGGAGGATTGCAGTTCAGACCATTCTGAGCCACACAGCAAGACCTTGTCTCTACCAAAAAAAAAAAAATCAAAAAATTACCAGGCATGGTGGCGTGCACCTGTAGTCCCAGCTACACGAAAGGCTGAAGCAAAAGGATGACCTGAGCCCAGCAGGTAGAGGCTATGGTAAGCAGTGATCATGCCACTACACTCCGACCTGGGCCACAGAGTAAGACTCTGACTTGAAAAATAAGCAAATAAATAAATAAAAAAGAAAGAAAGTGATGCAGATGAGATCTGAACCCAAATGCTCACCCGTGAGTGCGGCTGCTACAACCAGGCAGTCAGAGAGTGGCTGACGAAACAGAGGCAGGAACACAAAAGTCAAGAAGGGGGAGAACAGCCCTTCAGAGCTTGGCAGAGCAGGGGAAGGAGTGCAGGGGTGGAGGGTTGAAACCGAATGGGGCTCAGGCCTGGAAACTTCATTAGCTTATTTTACAGGGTGACAAGAATGCCCAGAGAGGTTGAGGGAGCTGTCAGAGTCACACTGGCCCAGCAGCAGAGCAGGAACTTGGACTTAGTCTTCTCTGCATGGCAACTTGCTCTTTTCTCTGCAAGGGGGGTCTGGCCAGGCCTGGCCAACCTTGGTCCTGCGTGGAGCCAAGGTCAGTGGACAGCAGAGTGGGGGATACAGGAGGGAGGGAGTGTTTTTTCTCTTCAAGTTAAATAAAAACTCAGAAAGCAAAATGCTGCCTAAGCCCTAAGCCCTCGTGTGCACAAGGCCAAATGAATTTGCTGGGCTGGCTGGTCGAACTCCTCTGGAGACGGAGCCAAGCAGACAAATATTTAACCAGGGAGGGGATGAGCATGTCCCGTGCTTCCCCAGAGCCGGCACAACTCAGCTGCAGTGATGACTCCAGCACCCTGGAAAAGTGCTGTGTGAGGCTTCTGCCTGCAGTGGTCTTCCCTCTCCTGCCACGTGGTCTAGGGCATCTCCAGGAAGCCACAGGCCTAAAGGATCCAGACTCCAACTTCTTCTGGAAAGGAAATTCTCCCAGGCCCTCAGCGCCAGACAGCTGAGGTGCAGGGCAGAAACCCTTAGAGGCAGGGTTTATGGTCACTCCCTGGTAGATGGGGAAACGGAGGCTTGTTTCTGGTTTGCAGAGGATGACGCTCTTGCTATGTCTTCACACAGAGGAGAAAGAATGCATGCCTCTGCTTTTTAATTTATTTTAACTTTTTAATTTTTGAGTAAGAGTCTCACTTTGTCGCCCAGACTGGTGTGCAGTGGCATGCTCACAGCCACCACAGCCTTGGCCTGCTGGGCTCAGGTGATCCTTCTACCTCAGCCTTCCAAGTAGCTGGAACTACTCAAGCCACCACGTCTGGTTAATTTTTTGATTTATTGTAGAGATGAGGTCTTGCCAAGTTGCCTAGGTTGGTCTCGAATCCCTGGATTCAGGCAATCCTCCCCCCTCTGTCTCCCAAAGTTCTGGGATTGCAGGTTTGAGCCACTGTGCCCGGCTGTCTTTGCTTTTTTTTTTTTTTAATAAGTGTTCTTATAAAGGGGATTAATAAAATAGATTTTATTTAAAAATTGTGTATTCACTTGTATACCTAATTCTGACTTGTATCCCACATCTTTAAAATAAAAAAATGATTTAAAAAATGTTGTGTATTTATTCTTACACGTTTCGGCTTCAGTACCTTCAAAGTACGTTCCATTTGACTCAGTACACCTATCAAGACACTTTTTCCGCTGCTCAGAACAGTTTTTTGCTTCATCCATCTTGATGCCTTTTGGTGCTTCTGTCGTTTTTTTGTTTCACCTCTTCCACATTGGCAAAACGTTTCCCTTTGAGGACTTTCTTCATCCGGGGAAACAAACAAAAAAATTGCTCGTGGTGAGATCAGGCAAAAAGGGAGGGCGGAGCATGAGGGGTCATGCCGTTCGGGGCCAGAAATTGCTGAATACTCAGTGCAGTGTGGACAGGAGCCCTCGTAAATCACCCATCATGAAATGAGTAAACGTAGCCAGGCTTGGTGGCTCAGCCTGTAATCCCGCGCCTTGGGAGACTGAGGTGAGTGAATTGCCTGAGCCTGCGGGTTCGAGAACCGCCTAGGCAACTTGGCAAGACCTCATCTCTACAATAAATCAAAAAATTAGCCGGGCGCGGTAGCGTGCGCCTGTAGTTCCAGCTACTTGGAAGGCTGAGGCGGAAGGATCGCCGGAGCCCAGCAGGTCAAGGCTGCGGTGGCCAAGAGCATGCCACTACACTCCAGTCTGGGCCAGAGTGAGACTCCAGCTCAAAAAAAAAAGAAACAAGAAAAAAGAAATGAGCAAATGTGTTGAAAGAATTTCCAAAATATAAATCCACTGAAGCCAAATGCTGCCTCTCACAACAATGCTAGCTGGTACGCGATGCTGATGGATTCCTGGATCACTCACTTAGCGGGGGAAGCCTGTACTACAAGGAGCCGGCACTCCAAAAAATTAATTCCACTTTTTTGGGTCCCTCCTCATATCATGAGGACCCCACCGACCTGACTTCCTCTACTCCTTAATTACCTCTCAAAGGCCCCACGTCCAAACGCCACCACATTGTGATCAAGGCTTCAACACATGAACTTGTTGGCCGGACACAAACATTCAGTCATATCACTTCCCTAGACCCCCACCGAACGGCATAATCTCTACCCCTGCCCCATTTATTGTCCAAATCATTCTGTCTCCTCCCCCGCTTCTGAGCTCCCTCCTCAGGGATTCCAAAGCCTCTTTATTTATCTCTGCAACTCTGGGACTGGCTCAGTGCCTGGCCAGAGTGTGTGTTCAGGAAATATTTATTAAATCCATTTAACATTCTCTTTTAGCTCACCCCACACCCGGCTTTGAGATTGATCTTTCTGTGGCTATTCGGGGGGGAAATGCAGGCAGAGGGTTCAGCCCATGCAAAGACCCTGAGGCAGGAGTGTTCACGGTCAGGACTAGGAACTTGGAGGAGAACAGTATAGCTGGAGCAGAGAGCAGATGGGAGTGTTCAAGCAGCATCTCCTGGGGCTGCCAGAACAAAGCGCCACAGGCTGATAGGCCTAAGTGGCAGAAATTCATTGTCTCACAACTCTGGAAGCTGAAAGTCTGAGGCCAGGGTCAGAGGACTGATTCCTCCCCCGGCCTCTCTCCTTGGTGTGTAGATGGCCATCTTCTCCCACACGGTTGTCCCTCTGTGTGTATCTGTGTCTTAATCTCCTTTTCTTATGGGGGACATCTCTGATACTGGATTAAGGCCACGCTAATAGCCTCGTTTGAACTTAATTGCCTTTTTTTTTTGCCCTTCCCCCTGGTCCCTCCTTACTTGCCTTTTTAATAACCTTGTCTCACCGGACTCGGTGGCTTACGTCTGTAATTCCAGAACTTTGGGAGGTGGAGGCGAGAGGATTGCTTGAGCTCAGCGGTTCGAGACCAGCCTGAGCAACATGGCAAGACCTCGTCTCCACCATAAATCAAAAAATTAGCTGAGTGTGGTGGCGCCCACCTGCAATTCCAGCTACTTGGAGGGCTGAGACGGAAGGATCGCCTGAGCCCAGTAGGTCGAGGCTGTGGTGGCAGGGAGGGCGCCACTGCACTCCAGCCTGGGTCGCAGAGTGAGAATTCAACTAAAAAAAAAAAAGACCTTGTCTCTAAATGTAGACACATTCTGAAGTCTGGGTGTTGGGACTTCAACCTATGGATTGGGACGAGTGGGGAGGTGGGACTGAGCATGGGGGCGAGGGTGGGGACACAGTTCAGCCCACAGCAGGCGGGGCCTTGGAAGTCTTGGCGGAGCTGAGAGGGAGTCTGAACCTTGCTATACGGTGCTGTGAGAGCAGCAGAGGGTTTTCAGCCAAGGGGTCAAGTCCTGGATTTGCTTTTTAAACAGATTCCCCGGGCTGTTGAGTGGTGATTCAAGTTGGGGGGGCAGGAGGGGCAAGGGTTGAGTCGAGGAGGAGGCCCTTGGATGGACCGAGAGACAGACGAAGGGGGCTGGACCCCAGCAAGGTGTTGGAGGGGGAAAGTGTCTGGAGCGGGGCGTGTTTTAGGACAGAAATGGCCGACCCTGCTGCCAGGTGACTGGACACAGGTGGTGAAAAACAGATGATATGAAGGACACCGGGTGTGGTGACTCATGCCTGTCATCTCAGTACTTTGGGAGGCGGGGCCTAGAGGCTTGCCTGAGCCACGGGTTCAAGACCCGCCTGGACAACTTGGCGAGACCGCATCTCTACAGTAAATCAAAACACCTGTAGTTCCAGCTACTTGGAAGGCTGAGGCGGAAGGATCGCCGGAGCCCAGCAGGTCGAGGCTGCAGGGGCTCCGAGCGTGTCGCTCTACTCCAGCCTGGGTGACAGAATGAGACTCACACTCAAAAAATAAAAAAAGAAGGACAGCTGGATTCCACCTCTGCTCAGCCTCTCAGTGGCAAGGCGGTGTCAGGAGGTGACATCCCGTTTCTGGCTTCTGCAGGGAAGTCTGTAGAACCAGCAGGAGGAGATGAGGACACAGATATACACAGGCTGGGCTGCTGATGGATGGAAGGTGACTGTGGAAGGTGCTTCCACGGGACGGTGAGGGGCATTATACACCCGCCCCCCAGCCTGGGCACCAGTCCTGGCGTTTGTGGGCAAAGGGAGGTCCAGCCCTAGTAGAGATGCTTCCTGTGCCCCCCAAGGAGTCCATTCCAGCACCAGATGCTCTGTTAGATTTTAAGCCACGTCCACTCTTGGGTCTCAGTTTTATCTCTCTGGGCCACCAGAGCGAGTTCACCCCAGTCCCTTCAGATGTAGAGGCCCCCGGCCCTGCCTCTTCCACCTTGTGGTAGGACGCCATGCAGTCGGAGGTTTGAATCCCAGTCCTGGTTCTTAGAGACTGTGTGATCCCGACTGGTCACTTCCCCTCTCCGGGTCTTGCTTTTCTCAGACATAAAGTAATATAGGCCGGGCATGGCGGTTCTTGCCTATAATCCCGGCACTTTGGGAAGCCAGGCTTGGGAAGACTACTTGAGCCCAGGAGTTTGAGACTAGCCTGAGCAACATAGTGAGATCACTTGTCTCTACAAAAAAAAAAAAGAGTAAAAGCATTAGCCAGTCGTGGTGGCACAAACCTGTAGTTTCAGCCACTCAGGAGGCTGAGGCAGAAGGATGGCATAAGTCCGGGAGGTCGAGGCTGCGGGGAGCTGTGATGGTGCCACTGCACTGCAGCCTGAGTGATAGAGTGAGACTCCAATTCAAAAAAAAAAAAGATAAGAGATAGGATGGTCACATGAGTCTCACTCTGTCACCCAGGCTGGAGTACAGTGGCACGCTCATAGCTACCGAAGTCTCAACCTGCTGGGCTCAGGTGTGCCACAGCCTCCCAAGTAGCTGGAACTACAGGTGAGCACCACCACACCTGGCTAATTTTTTTTTTTTGAGTTGGAGTCTCACTCTGTCACCCAGACTGGAGTGGAGTAGCCGATCAGGAAATCCACTCATCTCAGCCTCCCAAAGCATGGGATTACAGGCTGAGCCACTGAGCCCGGCTAATTTTTTGATTTATTGAAGAGATGAGGTCTTGCCAAGGTGCTCAGGCAGGTCTTGAACCCGTGGGCTCAGGCAAGCCTCTTGCCTCCCACCTCCCAAAGTGCTGAGATGATAGGCATAAGGTCGCATGAGTTGTCATGAAGATTAAATGAGATAGGCCTGTACCATGGTCAGCACCCGATCAAGGTCACAAGCAAATGTTGTTACCTAAGTTCCATTTGTGAGCAACATGGAAGTGACTCCAACTCTGCCTGCGAGGCTTCTCACAAGCTTAGGATGCGAAAGGCGGATATAGTGAATCTCATAGCATCACCTTACCCCCTTTGCCTGTGCCTCCAGGTACGGCATCTGAGACTGGATGACCTGCTGTGATCATCACCCCCCTTAGGGTCGTGCTGTCTCCTCTGCCCTGCGTGCATGCTTGCTGTGACCAATATCTCAGCATTTCCATCCCACCCTTGTCACTGTAGCCCATGCCACAGGCTGTCACCAACAGCCTCCCGCAACCCCTCAGAGCTACTTCCTCCTGAGGCCCAGACACTTCCTGACTGGTTTCATCCATGCACCATGGACGCCCAGAACCGTCTTCGGGGACAGGCTCTGCTTGGCCACTGGCTTCTGCTGGGAGGAAACTCTGGCAAGCAGGAAGCCCTAGAAAGGGGGCTGCACTCTAAGGGGTCCCGGCCTACACTCCCCACCACACACCGCTCATATCTTTCATTCCCCTCTGCCCTCTTTCTCCACCACACACCACTCATATCTTTCATTCCCCTCTGCCCTCTCTCTCCACACCTCTTACTAGGCCCTTCCAGACTTTGACAGTCTACAGAGGAGGGACCAGCGGGATCACCGAAGCCCATGTATCTCAGAGAGTGGGCCTCACAGCAGTGGGGCTGGTATTTCCCGACATCTGTTTTGAGGCACACGTTCAAGACGTTAAATAAAGTTAAACCACCGAGGGTGAAATGTATTCCCAAGTGAAGGCTTCAGATCCTCTGGCTTCATCAAGGATCTTTGGTTTATTGCTGGTGCCTGTGCTCTCATGCCTGGCCCTCTCTCCTTTTCCCCAGGAAAGAGCAGCTGCTGGGCCCAGAACTTTCCTGGGCAACTGGATCTAGCTAGAAGTTAATACTTCCTTTCTTCCTTTGCTTTGGATCTTGTTTCTTTTCACTCAGGCTTCTGATGTGTGACCAACCAAACTGCTTCCTCACTGGGGACAGTGACACAATGCTTTTCCTTAGCTTTTTATATTTCCATTTATACAAAAGGATCGATTAAATTTTTGTCACCCAGGCTGGAGTGCAATGGCACCATCATGGCTCACCACAGTTTCAAGCTCCTGGGTTCAGGCAATCCTCCTGCTTCAGCCTCCTGAGTAGCTGGGAGTATAGGTGTGCACCACCACACCCAGCTAATTATTTTGATTTTTTGCGGGGAGAGACAAGGTCTTGCTATGTTGCCCAGGCTGGTCTTGAACTCCTGGGCTCAAGAAATCCTTCCATCTTGGCCTCCCAAATTGCTGGGATTACAGGCATGAGTCATTCACTGCACCCGGCCTAAATTTTTCAAAATATAAAGGAACGCATTTCACAAAGCGTATTTGGGTGATGGCAGAACAATAATTGTGGTACATCAAAGGTCATTCTTTGGGAAACACTCTCAGATACAAACATGAATCTAGGTGGGGAGAAGACGAGACCCTGGGAGCGACCGCCCTGTGGCCGGTGCCCGGCAGAGCTGGGACGACCAAGGGACTCGCATTTGTGATGGATCCCCTCACACACTAGCACCGAACATACAGGGGCACCCAGAAAAACCGGAATTATCTTTTGCAAGGAGGGCCCCTTGTAGTACGCTTGGAAATTGCTCCTTGGGATCAAACGATCAACCAAAGTTTTTATCTGTAAGTTTTGAGAGGGTTGCATCACAGTTTGCAGAAGAAATGTCCTGCAAACAGGTGTCCAGTTCTTCTACCACGACAGCGCACCCACCCACAGCGCTGAGCGATCTCATCCCCAGCGACTTCTTTTTTTTTTTTTTTTTGAGTTGTAGTCTCACTCGGTCGCCCAGACTGGAGTGCAGTGGCCGCTCCCGGCCACCGCAGCCTCGACCTGCTGGGCTCCGGCGATCCTTCCGCCTCAGCCTTCCAAGTAGCTGGAATTACAGGCATGCGCTTCCACGCCCAGCTGACTTTTTTATTTATTGTAGAGATGAGGTCTCGCTGCCCAGGCAGGTCTCAAACCCGCGGGCTCAGTCAATCCACTCACCTCAGTCTCCCAAAGGCGCAGGATTACAGGCTGAGCCACCGAGCCCGGCCCAGCGACTTCTTTTCGTTTCACCAGGTGATAAAAGTCCTCAAAGGGAAATGTTTTGCCCATGTGGAAGAGGTGAAGCAAAAACAGCAGAAGCTCTCGAAGGCATTCAAATCGACAAGTTCAAAACTGTTTCCAGCCGTGGAAAAAGCGTCTCGAAAGATGCATTGCATCAAACGGAGAGTACTTTGAAGGCGACTGAAGTTTAAACATGTAAGGATAGATACACAATTTTTGATAAATAAGTTCCAGTTTTGTGGGGGTCTCCCTCGTAGACTTCATGAGCAGCCTATTTTTCCTGTTATGGTTCTGAAAACTAGGATTCGGGGAGGTCAAGTGACTTTTCCAAGGTCACACAGCTGAGGAGGGTAGAGGTGGGACCAGAGGCCTTGTCTCCTGGGCCAGGGCTCTTTCTATGCTGGCCGAAAGCCTCTCCTCCCCAAGCCCCTCTCCTTCCCATGCACATCTGGGGAGCTGAGTTTGTAAGCCTTGAAATGGTCTTTCTTTGTGTCCACATGAAGGGTGAGCTTCCTCCTCGGGCTGACCAGCAGCCAAACGCTGACTCACCTCCTGAAACCCACAGGCCTCTGCCTTCTACAAAAACCCAACCCAGCTCAGCCCAGCCCAGCCAGAATTCCTGTGCCCAGGAGCACCTGCTTGGGGTCTAGGGCCTCACGTGTATTAAGCTGGTCTTGCACACAGCCTCGTGCGTTAGCCCATTTTAGACCTTTGTAGACTAGGTGTAGAGGCCCAGAGTGGTTCCATCGCTTGTGTAAATTCACCCAGCTGAGAAGGGAAAGAAATGGGATTCCAAGCAGTGTGGCGATACCTAAAAGCTCTAAACATCAACCTCCCATATGACCCTGCAATCCCCCTACTGGGAATATGCCCTGAAGAACTCAAATCACTTTATAAAAAAGATACCTGCACAAGAACGTTTATCGCAGCATTGTTCACAATAGCAAGAACCGGAATCAACCACGCTGTCCATCAAAAGAGGACTGGATTTTAAAAATGTGGTACATATACACGATGGAATACTACGCAGCCATAAAAAAGAACAAAATCA
>NW_007249739.1:829955-849151 GCF_000164805.1 Carlito syrichta
GCACTACCATAAGAAAATGACTGACAGTGGTGGGGGAAACTATGGGGGGAGGGGAAGGGGAGTGGGACTAATGGTAGTAAACATCTGTCTGGGGACGAGGAGACACCTGTTGTCAACAAGGGGGCCTAAATGAAGCATATTTTTATACCTAACCCTTAACTGTGCCCCACAACATCATAACAAAAAATACTGATTTAAAAAAATTAAAAAAAAAAAAAGAAATGGGATTCCAACTCAGATGGGTCTGGCTCCAAAGCCGACCTACAATTTCAGAGAAACCTGGGCCTCCCCTGACCCCCATATTTTGGCCGTAGTCTGAATTCCTTACACTCACCTGCTTCCTGGGACTGGAGGTGTTGCTTCTGGCTGCATCTGTTACAAAGGCCACTTGGGGCCGGGCTCCGTGGCTCAGCCTGTTATCTCAGCACTTTGGGAGGCTGAGGCGAGTGGATTGCCTGAGCCCGTGGGTTCGAGACCCACCTGGGCAACTTGGCAAGACCTCGACGCTACACTAAATCAAAAATTAGCCGGGCGTGGTAGCGCACACCTGTAGTTCTGGCTTCTTGGAAGGCTGAGGTGGAAGAATCGCTGGAGCCCAGCAAGTCGAGGCCGCTCCCGGCCACTGTACTCCAGTCTGGGCGACAGAGTGAGACTCTAACTTAAAAAAAAAAAGGCCACCTGGGTACCCACAATCACAACAGGATCCTGGGAAGAGGGAGGACTGAGGACCAGAGGGGAGGGGAACGATTGGGCCGGGCTCCTCCCCTGAGAGACCCTGCCTCTGGAGTGTGCAGTTTCTTGGCCTCAAGGGGACAGGGCAGAGGGAAGGGGCTGGGCTGGGAAATCAGAACTCTCCCTCCGGGACACTCAATAACTCCCAGTGACTTTGGGCAAGCCATAGCTCCTCAGTTTACCATCTGTAAAATGGCAAACAGCTTCAGGAACTGTGAACTCATGGGCTTTATGGGATCCACAGACTTATTTATGTGTTTCTTTCTTGCCTTGTGCCCTCCCCAAACCCCTAGACAGTGAGTTTTTTTAAAAATCAGTCCATTCCAAATAAAAATCCATCTGTCTAGTTTTTACTGGAAAAGGGGAAAACCAGCAATGTCAGGCCCACATTCCTGCAGGGCAGACGTTGCTTGGCGTAGAATTTTGGCTGCCCTGGATATGGGACACCAGCTTCTTCCCCGTGCCCACTGTCTCTTAGGGAACCCTGGGGCATTGTTGGGGCTCCATCAACAAGCTTGTTTTGGTGGTTTTTATTGCATTTATTTGAGTTGGAGTCTCACTTTGTCAGCTGGTGTGAAGTGGCACACTCACAGCCACCACAGCCTCGACCTGCTGGGCTTCGGCGATCCTTCCGCCTCAGCCTTCCTTATAGCTGGAATGACAGGCGCACGCCACCACACCCGGCTAATTTTTTGATTTATTGTAGAGACGAGGTCTCGTCAAATTGCCTGGACTTGACTTGAACATCTGGGATCAGGCAATCCTCTCGCTTCGGCCTCCCAAAGTGCTGGGATTCCAGGCGTGAGCCACTGCGCCCAGTGTGTTTTTTACAAGAGAGAAATCATTCTCAAAATCTGAGTCTCTCTAAGTAACAGGGTGGGGGGTGAGGGGAGAAGGGAGAGCAGACAGAGGGTCTATCAGAAAAGGGACATCTCCTTCTCCTGCTCCCTTCTTCCTTCTCTCTCTTTCTGCCTCTCTCTCTCTCCTTGTGTTGTTGTTTGTTTGTTTCACGTTGGGGGGGCTGGGCATGTGTGGAATGAAAACTCTTCCTGTGAATACAAAAGTGAGTCTGTGAGCACAGCTCACCGCTCATGTTCACGGTCCACCGCCTGTCCCCGGGCCGTGGACCTGGACTGGAAGGGTCAGAGGTCCCCTCCCCTGGGACCGCCTCCCCTGGGACCCTCCCAGCAGCGGGCCAAGCCCATGGCAGCCTGGAGGGTCAGCCGCCCGAGGCTGGGCCCAGCATGGGTTGTCTTGTTGTGTCATTAACACACTGTTCCTTTTCAGAGCCTGACTTGGGAGCCAGTGCCAAGCGCATTCCTGAGGGGTCACGGGAAGTGTGCTTATTGTCAGGCTGTTGGAGTAACTTCCTTCAGTGACCCTGTAGGTACTCAGCCAACCATCATGAGGCACCTACTGTGTGCAGGCACGGGGCCAGGCCCTGGAGATGTAGGGAGGATCAATTAGATGCAATCTCTGTCCTTGGAGAGCACCCAGGACTGTGGGGGAGACTGATCTCTGATGGGACAGACCCTGGGGGAAAAAACAGCCGCACTGATAGGGCTGGGGGGGCAGTCTACCAACCCTTTATTCTAGGGAGTGCAGTAGAAGGACACTTTGACCTCTTCCAGGGATCCTTTTGTGATATATTCTTTTGAAACCCGTGATTTTTTTCCCCACTGACTTCAAGAGTCATTCATTCTTGCGACCCAGGCTGGAGTGCAGTGGCATCATCATGGCTCACCACAGCTTCGAGCTCCTGGGCTCAGGCAATCTTCCCACTTCAGCCTCGAGAGTAGCTGGGACTATAGGTGTGCACCACCACGCTAGCTAATTTTTTATGATTTTTTTATTATTTTTTTTTTTTGCAGAGATGAGATCTTGCTATGCTGCCCAGGCTGGTGTTGAACTCCTGGGCTCAAGCAATCCTCCCATCTTGGCCTCCCAAATTGCCGGGGTTACAGGCATGAGTCACTCACTACACCTGGCCTAAATTTTTCAAAGTATAAAGGAACAAATTTTACAAAGTGTACTTGGATAATGGCAAAAACAAGAATTGTGATACGCCATAGGCCACCCTTTAACACTGCTCAGATACAAACGTGAATATTAAAAATATTAAGTGAAGCCAGGTACAGTGGCTCAAGCCTGTAATCCCAGCACTTTGAAGGGACGGGAGGGAGAGGATTCCTGAGCCCAGGGGTTCAAGACCAGCTTGGGCAACCTAGTGAGACCTCATCTATTTAATAGATCAAAAGAATTAGCCTGGAGCGGTGGCACATTCCTGTAGTTCCAGCTACTTGGAAGGCTGAGGCAGAAGGATCGCCTGAGCCCAGCAGGTCGAGGCTGTAGTGGCCGTGAGCATGCCACTGCACTCCAGTCTGGGCGACAGAGTGAGAATCCGACTCAAAAAATAAATAAATAAATAAAATTTAAGTGCTATGAGATGTGTGAGTTTGGTGATAAACATTCCTCAGAGAACGCCGGCGTTGGCTGTGTACATTTCTTCACCATTTTCTTCCAAGTTTCAGCATAACTAACACTCCTTGGGGTTCGCTGCGCTCCAGGCCTACGAAGAAAGCATGACTTACATAACCATGTCATGAGGTAGGTACTGTCTGCAGGTTCATTTTATGGGGGAGGGACCCCCAAAACTGGAATTACCTTTTGGAGGACACTCAGAATTTGTTCCTCCAGATCCAATGGTCCACTAAAGTTTTTATCTGCAAGTTCTGAGATGGTCGTGTCATGATTTGCAGCAGAAGCGTCCTGAGTTGTGGCAAACAGGTAAGTGGTTCTTCCCCCAGGACCGTGCACCTGCCACTAAGTGTTCAGCAGCTTTTGACCCAAAGCAGCATGGCTCCCATGCCCCAGTTTCTCTATTCACCCCATCTTGGCCCTAGCAATTTTTTTTTTTGAGTTGGAGTCTCACTCCGTGGCCCAGACTGGAGTGCAGCGGCCCCTCCCGGCCACCGCAGCCTCGACCTGCGGGGCTCCGGTGATCCTGCCGCCTCAGCCTTCCGAGGAGCCGGAATTACAGGCATGTGCTACCACGCCTGGCTAGTTTGTTGATTTGTTGTAGAGACGAGGTCTCGCCAAGTTGCCCGGGCTGGTCTCGAACCTGCGGGCTCAGGCCATCCACTCGCCTCGGCCTCCCAAAGCGCTGGGATGACAGGCTGAGCCACTGAGACCTGCTAGCAATTTTTTGTTGTTGTTGTTTCCCCATATGAAAAAAGTCCTCCAAAGGAAACCTTTTTTGCCGATGTGGAAGAGGTGAGACAAAAAACAGCAGACGCGCTCAAAGGCATCAAAATTGACGAGTTCAAGAACCGTTTTGAGCAGTGGAAAAAGTGTCTCGATAGGTATATCGCATCAAACGGAGAAGACTTTGAAGGTGACTGAAGTTTAAGCATGTAAGCATAAACACATGCTTTTTATAAATAAATTCCACTTGGGGGCCTCCCCCCTTGTACACTCACAGAAACTGAGGTGCACTAAGAATGAGTCCTTTGGTCCAGATCACAGAGGAAGAAAGTGGCAGACAAACCAGGACTTCTACCGCGGATGTCCGGGTCCTGGTCTGAGCCTCTCGTCCTGAGACACAGAAGTCAAATGCTTTGCCCATCCTCGCCCAACTTGTGCAGGAGTTGAGGTTTGCATGCAAGCAATTTTCATCTTAAGCAATTGAACTTAGCCACTCTCTGCTGCCTCCAGCACAGTGATTAAATATACCGGGAGTGCCGAAAAATATATACACATTTTAAGAGTTATTATCTATGTATCGGTTTTAGTTTATTTCAATCACAAGTGTCTGGATATTGATGGTAACAGCTTTGAACGCCTCTTGTGATTGCAGAAGTCAAACATGACTTGCATTCATCTACAATTTTAATAGTTTTTTTTTTCCTTTCTTAAGATGTGTTTCCTTTTTTTTGTTTTTTTGGCACCTTCTGTCTATACCTGGCAGGGCATGGTGGCTCACACCTGTAATCCCAGCATTTTGGGAAGTTTGAGACCAATCTGACCAACGTAGCAAGACTCCATCTCTACCAAAAAATTGAACATTGGGTGGGGGTGGTGGTGCATACTCGTAGTCACAGATACTCAGAAGGCTGAGATGGGAGGATCGCTTGAGTTCAGGAGGTTGAGGCTGCAGTGAGTAGTGATCATACCATCGCACTCCAGTTTGGGTGACAGAGGGAGACCCTGTCTCAAAAAATAAAAAATTAAAAAAATATATATAGATACACACACACCCCTATGTCTCAAGGAGGACTGCATATTCTGCACCTTAAGTAGATCTCATGCCACTTTCATTGCTATTTCAAGTCAATCTGCCTCTTTCATGGTAAGGTCAGTTTGGTGCTCCAAATTTCAGCACAACCATCAGGGATTAGCCAGTCTCTGTCCTTGGGCTAATCAGCATACTCTTTATGTTTTCTGGGTAGTTTCCAACTATCTGCTCTTGCAAACAAGGCTTCCACAGAGTTCTTGGCAGAGCTGCTGAACGTTGCAGCAGGACTGATTCCTAGAAGGGAGACAGCTGGGTCGGTGGTATGCACATGCATGCCCTGCAGACCTGACCAGAGGCCTGCTGCAAAGACTTCCAGGACTCCCTTCTGTAGCCTGGAGGAAGAATATTGTAGATGGGTGGTGAGGCCAGTGCAGGGCTCCATTTCACAGCCTTCATGCATTCCGCTTTTTAAAAAATCTGTTTCCAGCTGGCTTTGGGAAGGTCATGATTTAAAAACAAACAAAAAATCAATCATACAATCAACAAAAGCCACTGGTGTGGTCAGCAGCTGGTGTTCCCAGGAGGTCAGGCTTGGCTGGGCAATTCCTGTGGGTAAGCAACTCAAAGGTGCCCCTTCCTCTGAGCAGCCCCAGACAGCAAAATTCCAGCCAGATTTCAGCCTCTGTGTGCACCTATGGCCAGGTGCTCTTGTGCAGTGCCCAGTCTGAGCAACCTCACACATTATTCCAGTCAGGGTGGTAAGCTAGACCCAAGCTGCCTGGACTCAAATCCAACCTTTAAATCCTATTAACCATATGCCTTTAGATAAGCTACTTAAACTCTGTGTGTCAATTTCCTCGTGTGAAATAGAAGCTGATTATAATAATAGTGCCTTCCTTAAAGGACCCCAGCAGTGAGAATTAAGTGAAAATATCAAAAGCCCTTAGAGAAGAACCTGGCATGTAATAAACACTCGATAGACGTTTGCTACTGGGCACTTAATAATCCCTACCACTCTGCATGGAGGCTTTATTTTTTTCTCTACTGTAAGGGCTTCCTTTGGTTTTCAGGGTAGCATGTTTTAACGGGAAGATGAGGGGTTTGGGAACCAGAAAGAAGGGATTGGAGCTCTGGCTTCTTCCTCTGCCATCGTGTGACTTCAGCCAACTCCCTTGGCCAATCTGATCTTCGCAGATCTCTTCTTATATATCATTAGAGGTGATCTGCACAGAGGCCAGCGTATGCGAGCTGGCAAACCTGGGGTCCAGTCTGCTCGTCCTCAGGCAAATGTCTCGCACCTCTGATTCTCCCTTCCTTTCTCCCCTACGAAACCAGCAGAAGGGGAAGGACCCAGGGCACCTCGCTCTAAGGCCCAGCAGGAATGCGTGGCCCCATCTGGTGCAGAGCAGGGCGGCCCAGGCACTCAAGGTGGTCATCCGTTATCACCCCATGGATACAGGAGGCAAACCCAGGTGTGAGGTGCTGGGGTAGTGAAGGGTGGAGCCGGCAGCCAAACCCCCAAATAGCTCCAGGGTCCGCTCCCAACTCCAGGTTTCCACCCCACCTGACTTGCCAGATACCCACTTCTACCCTCAGACATTTCTGGTTTCCCAGAGAGAACAGGGACAGCTCACGGCCTTGAAATGCAGCAGGGGCGGCAAGGGATGGCGGGCTTCGGCCCATACGTGTGGCACGCGGATACATTTTCTGGGCTTTAAGTGGGTCTGTCACCATTAGTGCACACTGTACCCCTCCCCGTCCTCACCCTCCCTGTCTGAGTCTCCGGTATCCACTGCATCATTCTAATGTGCACTAGACCCTTAGTTCCCGTTTCTAAGTGAGGACATGTGGTGTTTGTCTCATTTCTGCATTACTTCACTTGGGATGATAATCTCCAATTCCATCCAAGCTGCTGCAGAAGACATTATTTCATTCTTTTTTTCTGGCTGAATATATTCCATAGCATATATGTGTGAATATACATATATATATATATATATATATATATATCACATTTTCTTTTTCCACTAATCAGCTGATAGACGTTTAAGTTGATTCCATAGCCATACAGACTGTATTTTATTTTATTTTTGAGTTAAGTTTTCATGGTGTTGCCCAGGCTGGAGTGCAGTGGTGTGATCATGGCTCACCACAGTCTTGACCTTCTGGGCTCAGGCAATCCTCCCGCCTCAGCTTCCCAAGTATGTGGGACCACAGGCACGTGCCACCACACCTGGCTAATTTTTGTATTTGAGATGAGATCTCGCTATCATGCTCAGGCTGGTCTCAAACTCCTGGGCCCAAGTGATCCTCTTGCCTCAGCCTCCCAGAGTGCTGGGTGGATAGGCATGAGACACCGCACCTGGCCCCACAGGATTTTAAAGATTTCATCTTGCAGCACTGTAGGGTATTTATAACCTTGACTCAGCCTGATTGGAGCTTTTTTGTCCAGGGAGGAAGAGATGACACTGATGCGGATTTTTCAGGTCAGCCTGGGCTTTGAGAGTGTCAGCTCGAATGGGCTGGCAAGTCAAGCCCTGAGTGCTGCGATTTGGGGGGTACTGGCAAGCCTAGCCCCCAGGGTGTTAGCTCTAATGGACTGGCAAGCCAAGCCCTGAGGGTGCTGCTGGTTTGGTGGGCTGGCAAGCCTAGCCCCCTGGGTGTCTCAGCCTTGGAGTCTTGCCTTCTTCCAGCAGGTCTCCTGGTTCAACCAGCTCTGTCGGCTGGCAAGCCAGCCTTAGGGTGCACGGCTTTTCGACTCTGACGATCTTCTACAGCTCTTCAGGGTCAAGGTTCTTGTCTCATGCCCAGGAAAAACGAGGGGCCCGGCCAGCCGGAAAGTGAGTAAGCAGGATTTATTGAAAGGACAGAAAATCGGGTGGTGGGAGGGGACCTGAAGGGGTGGCCAGGCTGCGGCTGAAACCTGGTGCTTATATAGCCCTAAGTTCAAGCCGATTGGTTCCCTCTAGCTGGGAGCTGTTGCTGTTTTTATTGGTCAGTATTAAGGACCAATCGCAGGAGGTAGGTGCCTAATGGTGAGCTGATGGGTTGCTTTGCCATCGCAGCAGTGAGGACTTTAGCTCTAGCTTGATAAGCTTGCAGGGAGATTGTTTACCAACGCTGAGCCTGAGAGGCCTGCCAGGAGTTCACCACATTATGACCAGAGGACTTGTCTGTCTGTCTGCCTAGCCTTTCTCTAGCTATCTCCTGTCTCCACACCCACCCTCCCCAGCCTGGAGACCTTGTCAGGAGGAGAAAGAGTGAGAGTGTGAAGTCAGAGGAGGTGTGTTTATCTCCCGGCACTGCCCCAATACTGCTCCCTTCCTGAGCCCCAGGGATCACTTTTCCTTCTCTGCTTTGCTGTAAACTGGAAGCAGCGTATGTGAGGAATAAGAAGATAGAACAAGCAAAATAATCGCTGACAGAAGGACAAGGCTTGATATCTAGCCAGGCATGGGTGGCTCACCCCTGTAATCCCAACACTTTGCGAGGCTAAGGTGGGAGGATTGCTTGCGGCCAGGAGGTCAAGACCAGTCTGGGTAACAAAGCGAGAGACACTGTGAAAGAGAGAAAGAAAGAAAGAGAAAGAAAGAAGGAGAGAGAGAGCGAGAGAAAGAGAGAAAGAAAAAGAGAAAGAAAGAGAAAGAGAGAGAAGGAACGCTTGATATCTAGCCAGGCATGGTGACTCATGCCTGCAATCCCAACACTTTGGGAGGCTAAATTGGGAGGATTGTTTGAGGCCAGGAGGTCAAGATGAGTTTGGGCAACAAAGAGAGAGAGAAAGAAAGAAAGAAAGAAAGAAAGAAAGAAAGAGAGAGAGAGAGAGAGAGAGAGAAAGAAAGAAAGAAAAGAGAAGAGAAGAGAAGGAAGAAAGGGGAGGAGCGGGGATGGAAGAGGTGGGAGGGGATGTGAAAAAGCAGGCACTCGACCGAATGGATTTTCCCAGTGACGGAAGGCGATGCGTTTATTTGCAAGGACATCGGGTTGGCCGCTCCAACGGTGACCAAAAGCAATGTGACAACCACAAGAGAGTGTTTTATGGCTAGGCGTGGTAGCTCACACCTGTCACCGCAGCTCTTTGGGAGGCCGAGAGGGGAGGCTCGCTTGAGCCCAGGAGTTTGAGACCAGCCTGGGCCACATAGTGAGACCTCATCACTACGAAAAATAAAAATTATCCAGGTGTGGTGATGCACGCCTGTGGTCCCAGTTACTTGGGAGGCTGAGGTGGAAGGATCACCTGTGCCCAGGCACTGGAGGCTGTGGCGAGCCATGATAATGCCACTGCACTCCAGCTTGGGGAACAGAGTGAGAGCCCAACTAGAGAGGGAGAGGGGAAGAGGAAGGGAGAGGGAGGGGGTTGGAGGGAGAGAGAGTTTTTGTTTGTTTGTTCCATTTGTTTTTTGAGTTAGAGTCTCACTCTGTCGCTCTCGGCCACCGCAGCCTCGACCTGCTGGGCTCCGGCGATCCTTCCGCCTCAGCCTTCTGAGTAGCCGGAATTACAGGCAGGCGCCACCACGCCCGGCTGAGTTTTTATTTATTGTAGAGATGAGGTCTCGCTGCCCAGGCGGGTCTCGATCCCGCCGGCTCAGGCAATCCACTCAGCTCAGCCTCTCAAAGGCGCAGGATTACAGGCTGAGCCATCGAGCCCGGCTGAGAGAGAGTTTTATTCTTCTCTCATATGACAGTCTGGGCTTGGGCAGCTCCGAGTGGAAATGTCTCTTAGAGGGGTCCAGCTTCTTCTCACATTGCTCCCTTCCCCGCGTGTCGCTTCAGCCACAGGGTGGGTGACGATTCAGAGTGGGCGTCCGAATGCACAGCTTCTGGGCCACTCACACAGCACACCTTGAGCCCACATCTTGGTGCTGTGCCGCCCTGAGGAGGGAAACAGGACCGAGAGAGTGGATTCAGGGTGTCCCTTCCCTCTAAGAACCCACCCTGGCTGAAAGCTGCACATCGTCTCGCTTCTCACAAACCAGGACCCCGACAGCCCCGTGGCCTGGGTGCTGGAGGTTGGGACGTGTGGCCTTTATTCATGGTGTCCTGTGCTTGGCTGAGCCTCAGAGGAGGCGGCCGGTGGACGCCGTTTACCTGACTGCCGTGGAGGACGTTGGTGCCCTGGTTCTCCCTGAAGTGCTGTCTCTGCCATTTCGTCTTCCTCCTGTGTTTATGGAAGGGACCTGCAGAGATCCAGGCATTTCCTGCGGACAGGTGTTCGGTCCCGCCAAAACTCTTCCCAACCCTTCTAGAACCTAGACCAGTTGTTCCCATCTCATCAGGATCACCTGGGGCTGCGGGTGGAGGTCACAGAGGTGCTTACAAACTACTGATGTCCTGATCCCTTTGCCAGAAAATCCAACTGATTTGTTTGGGACTGGGGTGGGGATATCAGGGTTTTTGTAAGGCCCCGAGGTCATGCTAATGGGATTCCAGGATCTGGACCCCCTTGCCGGGGCTCAGTCCTTGTTTTCTTTTGAAATATTAGGTGTTGACTCTTGGCCAGTGACTGAAAGAACAGTCGTTCCAACCCGCGGATTCAGAGATCTGCTTGGAAAGGTTGAATCCCGGCTACACAGACTCCCTGCTCAGACACATGCCCCCAGCGCCGTCCAGAAGCGCTTGCCCTCCTGGCCCCGAAATGGGACCTCCATGGCTCCCTCCATCGGGTGCCGGCGGTTTGGTCACCGATCGCTGAGAGTCCCCTGAAGTTCTGACAGCCATGTCGAAGGAAGGGAGGGAGGAAGAAAACTGACAATTATCTGGAGCTGGAGTTTAGCTTTTCTCTACAAAAGGTACACCTGCCGTTGATTACACCTATTGATCTATGTGCACATATGCCTTTCATAGTCTGTGGGATGGGTTTTTGCTTCTGTTTTTGTTTCTGAGTCAGAGTCTCACTCTGTCATCCAGGCTGGAGTGCAGGGGCACAATCACGGCTCACCACAGCCTCCTGAGTAGCTGGGACCACAGACATGCGCCCCGACATCCAGCTAATGTTTAAATATTTTGTAGAGACAAGGTCTCCCTGTGTGGCCCAGGCTGGTCTCAAACTTCCGGCCTCAAGTAATCCTCCCATCTTGGCCTCCCATGGTGTTGGGGTTACAGGTGGGAGCCACTGCACCGGACTTTGTGTTTACAGGTTGGTTCCTACCAGGGCCCTTTCTGGGACAAGACAGGTCCTTCTCCTATTCCCCGTATTTCTCTCCCTCCAGATGCTCACCTAAAATGTCCCTCTCATTCACACCCCTGGCCTCTGCCCCTTGGCTGGGAGCCATCCTGTCTGGCTTCCGGGGCTCTTCCTTCCAGCACAGAGGCCTTTTCCAACTTCTTCCTCTAGAAAGAATCCCCCCTGAAAGCAGGCTGCTTCAGCAAACCCTTAGTCAAGTATGCTTCTTTGCTGCCTGATTCTGGGACCCTTGGGGACAAAGGATGGGTCTCATTCATTTGTGTTTGTAACCTAGTGCTTGGCACAGCTTCTGGGACTGGGAGAAGCCCAGAGGTCCCAGCTGAGTGAAGATGAAGATGTGACGTGTTCTTACTTCCTTGCATTCGCTGCTGTTCCCTAAAGTTGAGGAGAAGGGGAGACCTCGGGCTGGCTGAGGATTTGGGTGATGCCACTGGTCGGATCCCCTGGGAAGCAGACATGGGGTTCAGCGGGCAGGATTTATGGGGGGATGCCTTGGAAATCCACAAAAGGAAAAGCAGGTGGGATCGAGGTGAGGAAGGAATGGAGCTGGGTGCAGTGCCAGTGCCAGCATGGTTGGTCCGGAATGGGGTAGAGATGGTGACTCTTTTCCTGGGGCTGTCGAACGCATTGCCTCAAACTGGGTGGGTAAGACAACAGAAATGCGTTGTCCCACAGGCCTGGAGGCCAGAAGGCTGAGATCAAGGTGTCCACAGGGCTGCACTCTGACTCCTGCAGGGAAGAATTCTTCCTTGCCTCTTCTAGCTCCTGGTATTTGCCAGGCATTCTTGGCATTTCTTGGTGTGGAGCTGTGACCCTCCAGCTCTGCCCGTCTTCCCTTCCTGTGTCTGTCTGTCTCTGAGCCTCTTCTCATGAGGACACCTTCTGCCATATTGAATGGAAGGGCCCACCCCACATTAGTGTGATCTCATCCTGGCCAATTTTGCCCACATGGATCCTATTTCCAAATAACTTTACATGCTGAAATGCTGGGGGTTAGGATGTCAGCATAGTTCTGGCGGGGGGACGCAGTGAAACTAGGAAGGGTTGGCTGGGCGTGTGTGCCCCAAAGCCATTAGCTACCGTGCATGAGCATGTGGTGACCTCAGACAAGGGGACAATCTGGGTTTGGCATCCCAGCACATGAGACCTGTGTCAAAGGGGCATCTGGCAGACAGCACGCGACGGAGCGCGCCACTCAAGTTCATGGAGGTTGCATCTCCTGTTTTTCATTTAAGCAATGAACACTGAGCGTTGGAATCTGGAGACGTGTGTTCTTTGTCGTACTCCTCTAAGGTCTGGCTTCCTACGTGTGCCCAGTCTCAGGGCCCGGCACGGTACCTGGCTTATCTCGGTGCTTCCATTGAATGGCATAGATGAAGGATACAGTGCATGTTGTTGCTGGCAGCCACTTTGTGATTGGAGAAAGCACAGTGAGAGGTCAGATAGAGATAATGGAAGCCACTAGGTCTTGTTGACAGCCTCGGAGGTGCTCAGACAGCTTTTGCTAAAGCCCTCCTCACTGCCACATTTTTTCAGCCCTCGTGCCAATGGATTCCCTTCATCATTCTGTAGAGTTGTATGTTGGCTCTGTGTCTCGCAGCTAAAACAGTTGTTGCTGGCACGAGATGTCAGAGAAGGTTCTGGAACACAGAAGATGCCTGATTATGTAAGCTACCGTGTGCCGTAGAAAGGCCAGGCTCAGAAAACCATGCCACCCACACATCTGTCTGTCCACATTTTTAACTAGTTGAAATCAAGTTAAAATGAAAAGCGTGGACTGGGCGCTCATGCCTGTCATCTCAACATTTTGGGAGACTGAGGCGGGAGGCTCACTTGAGTCCAGGAGTTCAAGATCAGACTGGGCAATATAACAAGACATCGTGAAAAATGAAAAATCAAAATATCAGCAGGGTGTGGAGGCGTGTGCCTGTACCCCCAGCTGCTCAGGAGGCTGAGATGGAAGGATCACCTGAGCCCAGAAGGTCAAGCCTGTGATCCTTGACTGTGCCACTACACTCCAGCCTGGGCCTGGATGACAGAGTGAGACCCCGACTCAGGAAAAAGAAATTATAAACAACCACAAAAAGCTTTCCAGGGTAATGATTAGACAAGATTTCCACCGAACCCCTTACAATTTCACTGCTGTTTAAGGTGTGACTGTCCTGATGCTATTTGCCCTGTATGTCTCCACAGGCCCATTCGGCCCAGTGACCACAGGCAGAGGACAGAGTCGAGTCTACGGAAGCCTATCGTGATGCTCTCATTTGCTCCCGGAACGTGGAAGGCCCTTGACCAGGCCCTGGTTTCGCTTTCTCCCGGTCACAGCTATTGAGCATTAAACCCCAACTCCAAGGACAAAACACAGCCCTTCCCAGGTATCCCCAGAAACCAGCACAAACTCTCTCCAGCTCTCGGTGAGTCCCAGACTGGCTCCTTTCTCATGTGACACTGGCTGTCTCGGGCAGGGACCACGGCCTTCAGGGAGACCCTACAGCCCTCAAGGCATGCACGCCTCGGTCCCCCGGGCGGACGGGCCAATCCTTCCTTGCTCTCATGTCCCTGGGATAGCGTGGCAGTGGTTAGAGTGGCTGGAATGCCCAGGGACCAGACATTTAGAGGGGACCAGGGCACCCAACCCGGCCCCTTGGAAGAGGGACACAGTCTGGGGATACAATGCTTCGTATCAGTCACAGGAAGTCAAAGCTTTGACAGAAGGAGGCCCAGGCAACAGGGAGGCTCAGAAGAGGCACTTGTTCCTTCCTGGAGGAGGTGGCAGGAGGCGGGGTGACCAGCGGCACAAAGGGAGAGACTGTGTCACAGGTGGCCCGACCGCTGGATGGAGAACACAAAACACCCTTCCCCCAGTGGGGGGGAGGGCGAGCGCGGCCGTTCGGTCTTGCCAGAGAGTGTGAAAAGTGAAGAGGAAAGGGCTGAAGCTGAGGAAAGGAGTAAGGGAACTTCTGGAAGCTTCCATGCCAGGCAGAGACCGGCTCTGCCTTCCCTGAGCCAGCCCCCAGCCCCAAGCCTCTCCACCCACAGCACCTGCCCCTCCTTTCTCCATGACCCACTTTCCGGGGCCAGTGAGGGCCAGGCTCCTGGCTTGCTTGCCTTGGCCGTAGGTACCCTGCCCATCACAAAACGTGTGCTCATGCGCACCCAGATCCAGCAGGGCAGGGCCTGATAACGACAGCAGTCTCTACCACAGGCCCTCAAGTGGGATATCGGGGAGCCAGAGAAGAATCTTCCTCAAGGATCCCACACCCACACGACCTCGAAGTCAGGTCTCCAGACTGAGCTCCCCATCAGTAAAGGTAATCAAGGATCGACAGTCAGGGAAACCGAGGACCACCAGACCTCCTGCATCCCCACCACCGCTGGGGTCTAGTGCTTGGATGTGGTGTCGCCCTCTCCAACCGTATACAGCTCCGAGGGTCCTCAGGTGTTCACGGACAGCCCCTGTGTGCCAGGAATAGACAGGGCTGGATTTCAGCCACAGCTCTGCCTCTCATGAGCTGTGTGGCTGGGGCACGTGGCTTGGCTCTGTGTCTCAGTTTCCTCATCTGTTGAGTGGGGATGCAGAGTTATCCTGAGGGTAAGAGGTGAGGCAAGTAAAGTACCCAGCACCCTGTAGGCACTCGATAAACGGCTGCTGCGGCCCCCAGGGTGTCTCTGTTGGCATTCCATTGCCCAGGAGGCCGGGGACTGGGGACTTTCTCCTTGTTGGCACGCTGTGGCCGCGGGCTCACCGGTCACCAGCAGAGCTACAGGGATGGCCTCGCACTCAGCCTATTCTGGCAGCAGTCTCAGGCATGGTTGTCATTCTCCCCGATTTTAACAGGCACAGGGAAAGTCGCATGGTGGGGGCCACCTGGAAGGTTCGGGGCAACCAAGAATAGGAAATTCAGGCTTCCCTATTCCAAGATGTGGCACCGGGGCAGTTTCCAGGCACATCGTCTGTCCCCACTTCTGCACCTGTGGCCCCGACCTGGCCGCACCCTTCCTTTGGCTGTGCCGTTCTAGAATATTCTACAGGCCCCCACTGGGGAACCCTCCCCCTGGGTCCGTCCCCCCCGGAAGGCTCCCCCTGGGCTCCTCCTCCTGGAAGGCTCCCCTTGGACACCTCCTTCTAGAAGATTCCCCCCGGACCAATCCTCCCGGAAGGCTCCCCAAGAGCCCTCATAGAGGTTCTGTGTCCCCTCAGTCCCCACAGCACTCTGCATGCAGCTTTGTCACAGCCCTCGTGGAAAGCCGCCCCCATGACCCGTGGATGTCTCTGTCCCTCTGACCCAGAGCCGCCCAAAGGCCAAGGCCGAGATCCAAGTCTGTTATCTCCAGACCCTATCAGGCTCTGCCACGGATTAGGGGCAGCAGGCCTGGGCTCCCTAGCCTGGCCGTCCCTAGCCTGGCTTCCCGACGTTTAGAAAACCGTGTCTCCGTTCACCCAGCACTCTTCCCGGCAACAACGAAGTTGAGGCCCACCATGTTCAAATCGCCAGCTGGGGGCACAGGCAGGAGGGAGATGTCATGAGGGGGAGGGGCAGGGGACGGCTGTGGCCCCCGAGAAGGCGGAGCGAGGGAAGTGGGAGGGGAGAGAGGTCAGGGAGGGTAAGGGAGGAGAGGGGAGAGAAGGAAGAAGAAGAAGAAAAAGCGGAGGAAGGGAAAGAAAGGAGAGATGGAGGGAAGGAGTGTGCATTTTAACGTGTCTAAAATGCACGGCGAACCCCGAGTTGACCCGGGCTCAGACGTGCCACCTGTCAACGCCTCCTCCAGCTCCGGCCTGGCCCCCAGGCCTGGTTTCCAGCACCCGCCTCTAAGCCCACCAAGAGGCCTCTGTGTGGCCTGTGCAGGTCCCCACGCAGACACTGTTCCCAGAGCCTCTGGGCCGGTGGACCCCGTGCCAGCACGGGACCTGGCTCGCCGCAGGGCAGCTGGCTGTGGGGCCAGCGCAGACTCTGGGGACCCGGCTGGCTGTGTGACTGTGAGCACGTCACTAGGGCATCTCAAGCCTGGATCTTCTCCACTGGGAAGCAGGACCGGTCACATCCCAGCCACAGGGTCTCGTCAGCGGAGCTTGGGGCACCCGGCGGGGCATGGCAAGAGGGTGGCTCTGCTTTCGCCAGCCAAGGGGCAAGAGACCAGGGCGAATGAAGGAAGTCAGGATGCGCGGCCCCTCTCATTGGGACTTGCATAACTGATGGCGTTCACTGGCTGATCCCGTGACCCGAGGAGCAGGAATGGCCACTGGAAGTGGGGGCGGCAGGGAGGAGTCCACAAACCAGGGAGCCTCACGGCACCACAGAAGGTTCTGGACATCAGAGAAGGTGTGGCTGGTGCCGTGGTCTCAGACGTACTCATTTTGCGTCTCACAGTCTCGGGGAACAGAATCGCAAGTATGTGCTTCTAAGCCTCTTCCTAACATAAGTGGTTTTAAGCCACAAGGAAAATAACAAGTGCTCACGTGACCCAACACTCAGAAGGGCTGTAGGTTTCAGGCATGGCTGGATTCAGGTGCTTAGACATTGTGTGTGTGTGTGTGTGTGTGTGTGTGTGTGTGTGTGTGTGTGTGCACATATGTGTGCCACGGCTCTGCTTTCTTTTACCCAACCCAGTTGCTACTTGTCATAGAGTTCCAGCAAAAGTCACTGGGGCAATCCTCATTGGATGGACTTGGTCATGGACCAATGACAGTTCGTCGTGATGCCCAAGGCATGGCCAGATGTACTCGTGTGAATCATGTCCACGCCACCCCTTCCCTCGACATCCACATCCTAATCCCTGGAGCCTGGGAATATGTCCCCTCATCTGGCAAAAGCAGCATTACAGATGTAATTAAATTAAGACTCCTGAGATGAGAACATTGTCCGGAATCATCTGGGTGACCCCAGTGACAGGGGAAGGTGAGAGAGACCAGGCGACCACAGGAGCGTGGCTGGAGTTGCCGTTTGAAGACGGAGGCGGGAACGCAGAGCCAAGAAACCCAGGTGGCCTCTAGCAGCTGGGAAAGGCGAGGAAATGTCCTCTCCCCTCGAGAGGAAGCTTGGCCTCAAAACACCCTTTGATCCAGTAAAACCCATTTCTAATTTCCTCTTCCTTCTCTCCTCCTCCTCCCCCTCCTTCTTTTTTTGAGTCAGGGTCCCACTCTGTTGCCTAGTCTGGAGTGCGTGGGCACGATCGCTGCTCACTGTTGACCTCACCCTCCTGGACTCAAGCTATCCTCCTGCCTCAGCCTCCTAAGCAGTCAGGACTACGGACACATGCCACTATGCCCTGCTAATTTTTTTTTTAAACTTTTTGTAGAGATAAGGTCTTGCTGTGGTGCCCAGACTGGTCGCGAACTCCTGGGCTCAAGGGCTCCTCCTGCCTCAGCCTCCCAAAGTGCTGGTGGCTTCGTGATGTACAGGCACGAGCCACTGCACCTGGTCCCATTTCTAACTTCTGATGTCTAGAGCTGTAAGAAAATAAATATGCATTGTTGGAAGTCACTCATTTTGTGGTGATGTTTTTACAGCAGCAGTAGAAAGCTAAGACACCAGGTAGGCTTACAAGCAGAATGCCGAAGACATGAAAGATAAAGTCGACTGGGTACAGCGGCTCATATCTGTAATCCCAGCACATTGGGAGGCCGAGGAGGGAGGATTGCTTGAGCTGAGGAGTGTAGAGTGAGATCTGGGCAACGTAGCAAGATGTCTTCACAACGAATTAAAAAAAAGTTAGCTGGGTGTGGTGGCTTTCACCTGTGGCCCCAGCTGTTCAGAAGACTGAGACCAGTGGATCGCCTGAGCCCAGGAGGTTGAGGCTGTGGTGAGCCGCGATGCTGCCACTACCCTCCAGCCTGGGCATCAGAGTGAGACTCTAACTCAAACAAACAAAAAAAAGACACAGTCATTGTGGAATTCCTTTGATATCAAGCTCAAGGGTGGGCAAAACAAACTGGTAGAAGGAGGGTTCGAGGTCGCAGCTCTGGGAGGGGATGGATATCAACTGGGAAGGGGGATGTCCAGTGCTGACCTCAGAGGTGGCTTCGTGACGTACACGTATGCAAAAACTGGTTGCACGTACGCGAAGATGTGTGCACGTGATGCGTTTGTTTCTCTAAGTCATTCCCCAGTTAGTCGACAGTCACAGGAAAAGTCACAGCAGCAAATGAATGCCATCTGGACCCAGTGGCTGTCTTCTCTGTGTCATAGTCAGGTTTGCTCAACTTGCTGTCTGTTTCATCCTCAACTACTGATTTTGGAGACCAGGAAACTGAAGCCCAGGTATTGGGCACCGAGCCTGGACCAGTTCCACCAGCCCCAGCCTGTCCACCTTGCTCTTCACAAGCTGACCCCTCAGGCCAGCCCAATGTCCTGCTCGGCAAGCAAGGGTGCCCCACCCCCTGCAGTGTCCCTCTCTGATGTCTCAGTCACTCCTTCGGGCCTCCCTGGGAGGAGCCCTGCGTCTCTTTTCCCTTTTCAGTGCTTTTGAGCTGCTGGAATCTTCGGCTTCCTCAACCTGCTCGCACTCACCTCCTTGGGACCTGGTGCCACCTGGGTCTCACTGTGACCTTTGTGACTGCCTCTGTGGGCAGCCGGAGGGCCCTAGGAGAGGCCCTAGGAGAGGCCGGTGCATCTTTTCTTAGCATGCCCTCTACCACCCACTCCCTATTCTTCATTCCACGGACATTTCCTTTTTCTGGGAACCCAAGAATTGAGGACCCATCTGGGAACGGGGGCATCGGAGACCCCCGCCCTCAGGGAGCTGAGAGTCTGGGCGGTGGGGACACCATGACCAAGTAAGCAAACGCGCTGGCCCCGCAGATAGCTGCAAGCGCAGGACTCGGGTCATCTGGGTGCCCAGCCTAGGTTCACATCAGCACCTTGTTTCATCTTCAGCACAGACTGGGCTGCAGGAGAAAGGTAGAAACTGCCCACTGGGTGGAGAAGAAAACAGAGTGGGGGCGGGGGAGACTGGAGGTTAGGAGATGGGAAAATTGAATAAGGTCTCAGGTCCCCGTATCCTCCCAATGCCTCCTGATGGAAGAGCCAGAATCCACTCCCCCCCCCC
>NW_007249739.1:849171-867685 GCF_000164805.1 Carlito syrichta
CCCCCCCCCCCCCACTCCAGGCTCCTCCAAGCCTCTGCTTCTGGCTGCAGGGAGGCTCTTTTCTTCCTGCCCAGGGTCGAGCAGAGACAGGGCAGAGCAAATGTTGTTGCCCATTTTCAGACCTCCATGCTACCGCTTGGGGAGCTGAAGACCCCTCTCAGGGTTCCTGTTGCTGGGGCCGGGTCTGGCACCCACTTTCATGCACCTTGGGATAAAACGACAGTCCCGTGTTCCCGTTGCCCCGGGCTCCAAGAGGGTGGTGGCAGGATCGGGGTTCAACCTCTAAACCCCAAGTGGACTCCCAGCGGGTGCCTGGAAATCAGGGCCTCTTCCCCACTGGGGATGCCGGGCTGGAGAAGCCCGTCACCGCCTGACACAGTCCCAAGGCCACTGCTCCCGTGGCGGCAAGGCTGAAGGCGGGGGAGGCAGCCGGCCAGCTGGAAGCCACCGCTCCCATGGGACATGCAACACCTCACACCCCTCCCAGAATCCCTCAAGGCCCAGAGGTGACTCAGCACACCTGAGTTAAGCTGCAGAAGCCAAGCCTGCCGCATGCAGAACCTAGCGGGGGTTGTGCCACCTGCCACCGGCACATGTGCACACGGCCCATACTCGGTCCCCAGAACCACCCCTGCATCTCCCTCCCACCCCCTCCCCACTCCCCAGCGTGTTCCCCTGGCCTCTGTGCAACCCCCTTCTTACGCCACAGACATTACGTGCAGGAAGGGTCATTTGCTGTGCCGAATGCTCTAAAAAGCTGCCTCGGTGACTCAGCCTGTAATCCCACGCTTTGGGACGCTGAGGTGAGTGGATTGCCTGAGCCCGTGGGATCGAGACCCGCCTGGGCAGCGAGACCTCATCTCTACAATAAATCAAAAAATCAGCCGGGCGTGGAAGCGCATGCCTGTAATTCCGGCTACTCGGAAGGCTGAGGCGGAAGGATCGCCAGAGCCCAGCAGGCAAGGCTGAGGTGGCCGGGAGCAGCCACTGCACTCCAGTCTGGGCGACTGAATGAGACTCCAACTCAAAAAAAAAAAAGAAAGCTGCCTCCCGAAATCCTCTCTGCAATCCTACCAGGTCTAAGTGGGGAAACAGGCTCAACTCCCTGGGCTGGGAGCTGAGGCTCAGACCTAGCTCAGTTTGACCCCAAAGACCAAGCCATTTCCCTCAGAACAGTCATGCTGAGTGGGACTGGGTGGGCTCTTTGGGGATTGTTGACAGACTCAACTCTCTTTTGCCCATTGTGGAGAGGGTCTCTGAGGCACAGGCAAGGGAGGTGACTGGCGGGGGACAGAAGAGACAGCACGATGTTTTCCTGGGACAGGACTGTGACATTTTGCATCCCCAGACTGGGGACTGTGGCTGACACAGGGCAGACCCAAGTAATGTATCATGAGTGAATGAATGTGGGAATGAATGAAGTGCCAGAACGGCTTTCTCAATAGGACAGCCACTGGTCACGTGTAAGGATGGAACACTAGCCACATCAGAAAAGAATGAATATTCAATATGACTTCATTATGGTTAATTTAAGTTTAAACTTGACACTGATCCTGTATACAGTGGGTCTGTCTCAGGACAGTTGGGTCAACTGTGCCTTTCTTGAGCACCTGTATACAGTGAGTCTGTTTCGGGACACTTGGGTCAGTTGTGCCATCCTTGAGCATCTGTATACAGTGAGTCTGTCTTGGGACATTCAGTGGGTCTGTTGCTGGACACCCTGGTCAGTTTCGCCATGCCCTTGTAGAGCAGTGAGCAGCTTGTATCGGCTCTTTTGATTCTCAGAGCTCCCTGAGATCCACAGCTCCACCTCCCAGAAGAATCTGGAGTTCAGAAGGGCCGAGATGCCTGCCCGAGATCACACAGCCAGGAAGCAGCAGAGCCGAGACCCCACAAGTCCTGACTATCCTCTGCAGCCCCTCCTTTGTGTGGCTTCCTCGTTACCATGAGCGCTTTTGAGGCAGGTCCACTTCTAGGTGCTGAGCCTGCATTTCCTCATTTAATCCACCCATTTCCCCGGGAAGAAGGACTCTCGTTACCCCAGTTCTAAGACGAGGAGACACAGAGAGACTTCATGCCTTGCCCGGTGTGGCATGGCTAGAAATAGGCAGAGCGGGGATTCGAACCTCCAGCATCCCAGAACTGGAGTCCGAGACCTTTATGATCATGTGACTGGCCTTCAGTTGAGTGGCGTGTGGACACACAGAGCGGGCAGTGCAGATACACAGAGAAACCCAAAGTCCGCATTAACATTTTGGTGTATAGAAAATTCTAGACGTTGTCATTGCACATGCATTCTTCACATATACTTTTCTTTTTTCTTCCTCCCTTCCTTCCTTCTTTCTTTCTTTCTTTGAGTCCAAGTCTCACTCTGTCACCCAGGCTAGAGTGCAGTGTCAGGCTCACAGCCACCGCAACCTCGACTTCCTGGTTAGCTGGGACTTCCGCCTCACCCTCCTGAGTAGCTGGTACTACAGGCCCACGCCACCTCACCTGGCTAATTATGTTGTATTTTTTATAGCAACAAGAACTTACCCTGTTGCCCAAGCTGGTCTTGAACTCCTGGGCTCAAGCAAGCCTCCCGCCTCAGTCTCCTAGAGTGCTGGGATTACAGGTGTGAACCAGGGTGCCTGGTCCAAACTTTTTTTGCATTTAAGTGAGTTCCTACTAGACACATTATGTTATAATCCGTTTTATCTCTTCATATACTGCAACCATGACTCCAGGGCTGTAGATACAAATATTCCCCAGGATCACTTCAGCGGCTACGCAGTGTTCTTCTGTGCAGATCTACTATCATTTGTCAAATACAGCTCTGATTTCAGCATCTGGGTTGATTTCACATTGTTGCTTTCAGACATAGCACAACAGTCATCCTGTACGCATACCTACTTCTAACATGGCTGATCGAGTGTCCATATTGGGTTTTTTTTTTTTTTTTTTGAATCAGAGTCTCTGTTGCCCAGGCTGGCGTGCAGTGGCACGCTCATGGCCACTGCACCCTCGACCTGCTGGGCTCAGGCCATCCTTCTGCCTCAGACTTCCAAGTAGCTGAAAGTACAGGCACACACCACCATACCCAACTAATTTTTCTTGATTTATCATAGCGATGAGGTGTAGCCAAGTTGCCCAGGCTGGTCTCAAGCCCTTGGGCTAAGGTAATCCTCTTGCCTCTGCCTCCCAAGGTGCTGGGATTACAGGCGTGAGTCATCGTGCCCGACTCGCTTATTTTATTTTAAGCTCAGAGGCACTAGGAACAAATAACTGACGATATTTCCTTCTTTGCCCTGGCTGGTAGGAAGCTCTAAGCCAAATTGCAGTCCATCCACAGCAAGCGTACATGACCTTGAGGCACTTATTTTCAGTACTAACCTTGTCCTTTGACTTTCCTTAATTTCTCCCTATCATTGTTTTCTTTTTTCTTTTTGTTATCTTGATGTATTTGCTTATTCTTTTCTTCTTAGCATGTACCTTAATAGGGAACATCACATCCATCTTGGAAATGAGGAAGTAACTTGTGAACACCAGTGGCAGATTGAGCTCAAGCATCAGCAACTATCGGGGTCCCATTCCAACCTGACCACTTGGCAGCTGTGCATCTTTGCAAGAATCATCGTCCTAGCGCCTTTTTCTTTTTCTTTTCTTTTCTTTTTTTTTGAAATAGGAGTCTCACTCTGTGGCCCAGCCTGGAGTGCAGTGGCACACTCACGGCCACCGCAGCCTCGAACGGCTGGGCTCAGGTGATCTTTCCACCTCCGCCTTCCAAGAAGTGGGAACTACAGGCACGTGCCACCACGCCCGGCTAATTTTTCTTGATTTATCGAAGAGACGAGGTCTCACCAAGTTGCCCAAGCTGGTCTTGAACCACTGGGCTCAGTCCCTCCTCTCGCTTCCGCCTCCCAAAGTACTGGGATAATAGCCGTGAACCACCGTGTCCTGGTCAGTATCAGTTTTAAACTGGTTCTGGGCAGGAGAGACAGGGGAGAGGGTGATGATGTCATCGGTGTTTTTGGTTCTCTTGCCTGCAGTGCCGGGGTTCTGCATGACTCATCTTCTGTGAAAAACATCCCTGCGAACACGCCATGAACGTGCCACTCTGGGCCACTCCACAGCAAGGGTAACCGTACGATCAAGCCCAACAGAGGGCCTGGTGCGCTGACATGCTGGTGCAGGAACATTCTCCTGGAGCTAGAAGGGCAGAGGGGCTCCTGGTGGTGTCACCCCTGAACACCCAGAGAGAAAGCCAGTCAGGCCTGGATTTGAGGCCTGAGGTTGCCACGTATTAGCTGTGTGTCTTTGGCGAAGTGACTGACTTAACCTCTCTGAGTTTGGATCTCCTTTTTTTGTCAAATGGGCATAGCACCATCACTCACCGCATGGGATTGTCGTGGAGATTAATGGTGATGATACAAAAATGTTCATCCGACTCTTTGTGCAGTGTCCTGCACGGGCTGTGAGTTAAACCAGGGTTCCCAGGTTGATAAAACCACAGACACTTATATAGTCCTTGTTGTCTACGATGCTCTGGGCTAAGCAGTCCCCTCCTGTAACCTATTGCATTTTAACCTGAGTAGGCAGATTGCTTGGTGAGATTTGTGAGACAGAAACTGAGCCAGTGGAGCTGGGTCAATCAACCTGGGTCCAGTGTTGATTTTGGAAGAAGACATCCTATCATCCCAGGGTGGGTCTGTGTCTTCAGAGTGGGAGGAAATGGAGCCACGATCCCCAAGAACCCATGGCTCACACCTGTCACCCCAGAACTTTGGGAGGCGGAGGAGAGAGTATTGCCTGAGTCCAGGGGTTTGAGACCAGCCTGGGCAACTTGGCAAGACCTCATCTCTACAAGTAATCCAAAAATTAGCCAGCCATGGTGGCGCACGCTTGTGGTTCCAGCTACTTGGAAGGCTGAGGCAGAAGGATGGCCTGAGCCCAGTAAGTAGAGGCTGCAGTGGCCATGAGCGTGCCACTGCACTGCAACCTGGGCAACAGAGTGAGATTCCAACTCAAAAAAAATCTAAAAAGGAACATGTGGTCCTGAGGCCACTGGAGTGCCAAGGCTCCCTGTCTCCATCTGTAAAGTCAGGTCGGGTGAACTTGGTCATAGACCTTCCCAGCTCTGAGTAAGACATCGCTTCCCAGAAATATTAAAAGCCGTGATTGAAATCAATCCCAATCTGCCCAAAGCCTGTGTTTAGAGGACACAAAAGCTAAGGATGGTTTTGATATTTTTGAATAATTGGGAAAAAAGTCAAAAGAAGAATCTTTGGCGGCACGTGAAGATGATGTCGAACACAGAGGTTGGCATCCATAAGTCACGTTTTATTGGAAGCCAGCCACACACGTTCTTTTGCATACTGTCCTTGGCAGCTTTGAGCCAAGCTGGCAGTGCCCAGAAGCTGCCAGAGAGAGTGTCTGGCCTGCCAGACCTGAGAGAGTTGCTTTCTGGATCTTCACAGAAACGCTTCTTGGTCTGGGGTTGATCTGCAGAGATTACGCACCATCTTTGGAATATTTTGAATTTTTCTCTTCTCCTCCAAAGGTCACGGACTTCCCAGATCAATGCTGTTTAGAAAATAAGACACAGGGAGAATTCCTTTAGGTTGTCCTAGATGCATGAACCGGCCTCAGCAGTATCAGCCCAGGGTGAGGGTTTGTTGGTGTGTGTGTGTGTGTGTGTGTGTGTGTGTGTGCGCGCGCACGGAGGGGGTTCAGTGCCAACTTCTCCCCCCGCCCCCGATGTGCTTACCCCGCAGAAATGCAGCCAAAAGCACGTCTCTGAAGGGGCCAAAAAAGGATAAAAGAAGAAATGTCTGTGCAGTGCTGTGTAACTGAACCCACAGGCATAAATCGAAAGGCTCTGAGTTCTCACCCTATCCCTATACTTCTTAGCTGTGTGACCTTGGACAAGTTACACAACCTGTTAGAGACTCCGTGTGTATATCAGTAAAATGTAGGAGATAACAGCTTCCAACTGTATTAGTTTGCAAGAGCTGCCATAATTAAGTACCCCAAGCTAAGAGGTTTAAACAGGAAGTGATTTTCTCACAATTCTGGAGGCTAGGGTTTTGAGACCGAGCTGTGGTCCCTACACAGTTGGCCTTTCTTGAGGGTTCTCTCCATGGCTTGCTGACAGCCGCCTTTTCCCTAGATCCTCGCACAGTCTTGCCTCCACCCAAACCTGTGTCCAGATCTCCTTTTCTGCTAAGAACACCGGTCACATTTGGACCTGGTCTTTCTACCTAATTAACCTCTTCAAAGAGCCTATCTCCAAATAAATGCAGTCACATCCTGAGGTCAGGGGATTATCACTTCAATATATGAACTTTGGGGGACGCAATTCAGCCTATGATGCTGCCTTATAGGATGCTAGCAGGACAGAATGGAGCCAGGCATTTGGAATATCAGTAAGTTTCTGGAGCCGGGTGTGCTGGTTTATGCCTGTCATCTCAGCACTTTGGAAGGCGAAGACGAGAGGATCGCCTGAGCCCAGGGACTCGAGACCAGCCTGAGCAAGGTGGCGAGATCTCATCTCTGCAATAAATCCAAAAACCAGCGGGATGTGGTGGCACCTGCCTGTGGTTCCAGCTACTTGGAAGGCTGAGGCGGAAGGATCCCCTGAGCCCAGCAGGTTGAGGCCATGAGCACGCCACTGCACTCTAGTCCAGGTAGCAGAGTGAGAATCCTACTGGAAAAAAAAAAGTTTCTGGAATGTGAGTGAGGCTTTGGTCAATGTCAGCTCTTACTTTAGTGGATTATAACTATTATTATCGCCTCGTGATGGAGCTATTGCAGACATGCGGAAGGACGCTTGAGGGATGTGCACCTCAGAGTTGGAGGGGAGTCCTGGGCTGGTTCCAAGCAGTCTTCTGCGGACGGTTGGGCAGACTGTTCACTGCACAACCTCAGGGGCCACTGCTCAAGGTGTTATCATCGATTTGGGTAGTGCTTAGAAACATTCCTATGGCAGCTGTCAGAGTAAAGGCCACCTTGGCTCAAGTCCCCAAAGGCGCCAGAGAGCCCAGGGCAATGCTGCTCCCTAGCCTGACACTGTTTGGTTGAAGAATGCAGTGCAGAGACTGGCATACGGTCGGCGATCAAAACAGTTGTGCTGGGCAAGTACAGGCCAAGCCTTCCTCTCCTGGACATGCCCCTGGAACGCAGGTTGCAGGAGGGTAGGGGTATCTTCTGTCTCAGTCAGTGATGTGCTCTGGCCCCTACACAGTTTCCGGCACGTAGCAGGTGCTGAGGAAATCCTGGTTGAGTGAAATAAAGGAATCAGAGCAGTCGTTCCTTCTTCCTTTCATCCAACAAGCCTTCAGCACATACTGGAGGGGTTCAAAGACAGGCATGGTATTTACTGCTGTGTTGGGGCTGTGGGCGCCGCCAGCACTGAGCCGTCCTTGTGATTCCCAGCCCTGTCCTCACCATCACAGTACCGCTGGGTGGATGTTTTCCTGGAAGGAGAATGAGCTCTCGATCAGAGCCAGCTGCTGCAGGTCTCCAAGCCTCCATTCTTTCCTGTTAGGACCTTTAGACGAAAGGGCTCAGCCACGTCCAGCACACAGTAGGCGCCCAATAAATATGACTTTGCCTTCTCCTCTCTCTCCTCCCAAGATGGCTGGAATAATTCTTTGCATTCCATCGGGGCGCAGTGGCTCACACCTATAATCCCAGCACTTTGGGAGGCTGAGGCAGGAGGATGGCTTGAGCCCAGGACTTCAAGACCAGCCTGCGATGGCATGCACCTGCAGTCTCAGCTATTCAAGAGGCTGAGGATGGCCTGAGTCCGGGAGGTCAAGGTTGCAGGGAGCCGTGATCGTGCCACCGTACTCCAGCCTGGGAGATAGAGCAATGTCCTAACTCAATCGAACAAACAAAACTCCTCTCCCTTGCAGCCACCAGCATCTCAAGTCCTTTCTCCACCCAGAAGGCTCCACGCTGGCCACTGGGGCTTCTGAGGTGAAGGAAGAAAAAGGAGAACAGAGTGGAAGAAGGGGAAGAGGAAGAAGACCCCACACAGGTGTGGGACAGGACCCAGGACCCATGGAGCCAGCCACGGGAACCGGCCCGCCATCAGAAGGGTCCGTGGCTTTGGGGTGACCCGGGGATGCCTGCTGCAGGGGTTGTGGCAGGGAGACTCCGAAAGGTGGGAGCAAGTGGTGACATCGGGGCTTCCTCGAGACCCCTCTGAGTCGGCACGCTCACCACGCTCACCAGGTCCTCCCTTGGACCCTTGGCAGCTAGCCGTTCCTTGTCTCTAGTCCCCTGCACACCTCAACTCATGGATCCGCTGATAGTTCCCCAGCCTTCTGACCTCAGAGGGATACTCTCCAGGCTTGTGTGGCTCCCTGCCCGGCCTCTACCCTGTCTGGCCTTCACTGCGGGCCACGGAGCCAGCCTTCAGGAAGCTGGCCACCTCCCTCTCCTTCGCTGGTGCGTGGCTGCTCGGGCCTCGACCTCCCTCGCAGCAGTAGCCAGGGTCCCAGGTGGCTTTGGGACGGATCCACGCAGAGCTGCGCCAGCGCCAGGCCTGGAGGAAGCGTCCGGCCCCAGGGCCTGGAGCTGAATAGGCCTTTTCTCTCTCGGTAACAAGCACACCCCTTGTTGGAGGTTTGTTTGTGTGTTTGTTTCCCGGGGCTGTTTCTGTTCTCCTTCTCCTCCCCCGGGCCCAGCCTGGGGCAGGCCTCTCCAGGGGCACGGGGCTCTGGCATTTCCAGAACATTGCTTAATCCCTGCTCCGGCCAAGAGCAGACTGAGCACCCGGGACAGAGGGAGGGCGGGCTGACCCTCCCAATCCACTTGGAAAACAACCTGTCTGCTGAAAAAGGACGGGTCTCAGGAAGCCCTTTTCAAACCCCAGGCCTGAGCTGGGGTGAGGTGAGCCATCGTCACGCCAGGTCTGCCAGGCCGGGCCAACTAGCCACGCTTGAAAAACTGTCACCACCTTGCTTCAGACCCTGCAAGGCTCGGGCTTGCTTGCCAGATGACGCGTTTGTGGCATAGAGCGATCCTAGCACCTTCCCAGCCACAGTGGCTGAATTGGAACCCACACCCGTCTGCAGGACGCCTCTACCCCCTGCCCCCAGGCGTCAAGTGAGGACCCAGGCTCAGCACCTGTACCCCCCAGTTCAGCTTCCAGCTCCACCAGCCTCTAATTCGTTGCCTCACCAAGGGCGCCTGGGCTTCCCACACTCTCTGGACCCCACTGCCCTCCTCTGTGAGGTGGGGGTAACAGCGGTTCCCTCCTCCGTCTCTGTCCTCGGGATGGCGTGATCCAATTAGTAGGAAGCACGGAGACCAGGGCTTGGGCTGTTCACGGGTTCTCATCCTCAGAGGAACATCTCAGGACAGTGCTATTGTTCCCATTTCACAGATGGGGCCAAGGAAATGCAGGGCCCTGAGGTCCTGCTTTCTGAGTCTCCCTGCCACAACCCCTGCAGCAGGCATCCCCGGGTCACCCCAAAGCCACAGACCCTTCTGATGGCGGGCATGGGCAGGTGGCAGGGCCTAGCAAATGTGAGCACTAGAAACGAGCCTCTCCCTTCCTCTTGGCCCGTCCCTTTGCTGCCCACAGGGCCGGCCTCACTGCCTCCCATCTGCTTCCTCCTGATGGAACCTCCCGTCTTCCCTCCCTTCTTCTCCCAAAGCAACAGAGCAGTGCCGTGGAGCCGTGGGCACTGCCAGCACAGGACTGTGCAGAACCAAAGGCCTCCAATCAAAGCGGGCACACCCAGGCACTCCAGTGCCTTGACCACACCAGGGGACCTCACCTGGACAGAGAGACAGCAGTCGGAGGGAAACAGGCAGGCTCTGCCCTAGGAGCTTCTGCCCACATGCTGCTCCCTTCCTAGGACAGGGAACAGTGGGGGACACTGGCTCCACTCTGAGTGAAGGTGGGGTCTGCCCAGTGCTCCCCAAGGCCAGGTGTGGGTCCCCCTTGGTGCTGGGTCTGCTCTTGAGTAAGTGGCTGGGCCCCTGGGACCTCAAAGTCTTCTGTGAATGGCGGGCACTGGGATTCCCGGTATACTCCGCCATCTTTCTCCCTAGGCTGTAAGCCTCTGGGGCCAAGAGCCTGACTCTATCACCTCCCTACTCCCAGGTCCCGGGTCACCCTGGGTATCGCCCTGGGCAAAACGAATGCCAAGCACCCCCAGGGTTTCTTAGTGTCTCCACTTTATCCCTGCAGCTTCGAGAGGGGAAGTCTGGTGCCCTAGCCACTGCATCAGGGAGTGGTGGAGCCCCAACCCAAAGCCAGGCTGACGACTCCAGGACTTGCCTGCTTAACAACTCAATATCTCAGGGCCACGCGTGTTCATGAATTACTTGCAGAACAGATGGAGCCAGCCAGGCGTGATGGTGCATGCCTGTAATCCCAGCACTTTGGGAGGTCAAGGGGGGAGGATTGCCTGAACCCAGGAATTCTAGAACAATCTGAAAGATCTTGTCTCTAAAAAAACAAACAACAACAAAAAAAAAAACTAAGAGTGATGGCACGTGCCTGTAGTCCCAGTTATTTGGGAGGCTGAGATGGAAGGAACCTCTGAACCAGGAGGTCGAGACTGCAGTGTGCCATGATTGTGCCACTGTACTCCAGCCCGGGCAACAGAGTGAGACCCCAACTCAAGGAAATAAAACAAAACAAAACAAAAAACTGAACTGACGGACCCAGGCACTCAGCCCAGCCTGCTGAGAGTTCAATGAGGTGATATCCGTAAAGATCCTAACAGAGGATGTGGTATTCAGTAGGAGCTCAATAAATGATGTGTAGTTCCTCAAAGGAGCTGTCTTTTAGGGCTGTGTGCAGATTTCCTTGAGATGAAGCCACATATCATCCAATACCCCAGAATGCAGTAAATGCTTCAAGTTCAAGGATCCTGAGTTAGCCCTGGAGGCCCCGGAAGTCCAGTCCAAGAATACCTTTCCCACTGAGAAATGTCTGGGACAGCTGTTTGCCTTACCCCACGGATACTGGTCTGAGCCTAACTCATTGCCATGGGCACAGTTGGGAGGTAAGGCCGAGTGCTGGTGACACTTCTCACTGGGGTTAGATTCTGAACTCTGGCCACAGAAGCAGCTGTGTTTTCTGGGAGCGGGTGTTGCTTGGAGGGAATGTCCTGAGAAGCTTCAGGAATAATACCACACAACCGCCTGAGATGGTTGAGTCCACATAGTGCTAAGAGTTCTAAGCACTCGACATGAATCAACTCTTAGGTGTGAGCATCACTCTTATTCTTCCCAGGAAACTGGCACAGAGAGGTCGGATAACTTGCTGAAGGTCACGCAGCCAGCAAGTGGGTGGGATTTGAACCTCGACTTCCTGATTTCAGAGCGTGATAGCATCTGTCCCCGGCCGCCTCCCATGTCATGAATCAGCCTCTGGCCAATGCATTTGTGGTGAAGGGAATGGTTTTTCACAACACCGGTAGGTGAACGATCCTTGTTCAATGTTAGTGTTATCTTTCTGAATGTTACGGACACTTTATAGGGGCCCAGAGGTGAGTGAGATGCCCTCTCTGGCTCTTGAAGGACTTGCAGTTCTCAAGAGGAGGAAAGAATCGCCATGGAGTCATCACCTCCATGTGTCAGAGGATGAACCAGAGCCAGGAGAGGCAAGTAGCTCCCTCAGGGCCCCACATGGGAAACCATGGAGCTGGGACTCCAGCCCAGGTCAGGCTGACTCCTTTCCACACTCCTAAGCCAGTGTAGAATGTCCTGTGGGCTCATATTCCATGGGCCCTTGGGGGGAAGAATTCTGGTTTCTTCTCGGGGCTTCCAGAGTGGAGGACTGAACCCTTGGCTGGGATTTACAGGGCATCCACTGAGATCCAGCAGGGATCGGACCTCCTGGAGCGAGCAGGGTTCTTCTCTCCGAGGAATGCTTGCATGTCAGGGGCCACAACAGCTCGCCGGTGGGATGGGGGCTAAGTTGAGCCCCAAGTCAGCTCAGGACAAAGCAATGCAGGATTTTCTTTCCGTGTCTGTTTCTGTCCTGTCTAGAATTGAAAGCGCTTTCATAAAACACCCCCACCCTCGTGTTTCCCCACGCAGCAGGCAGCAGACAGCATCCTGATTGCAATAATATTATTCTGTGGGCTCCCACCACAGTTCCCTCATAAATTCACACTGATGAAAATCTGAGAGGAGCCCAGTGTTTTTGTAAGACTCTGGCCTTATCCTTCGTACCCTCACGAAATGAGGATTCGAGTTGAGAAACAGAAAAAATAAAAATAGGTGTTTTGTTCTGTCTTTTTTTCTCTGCTTTTACCTGAATAAGCCTGCTTGCATGAAAATTTATAAAATTAATGAGAAAGAAAGAAGGAAAGAGAGCGAGAAAGAGAAAAAGGGGGGAAGGGAGGAGGGAGGGAAGGACGGAAAGGAGGGAAGGAAAAGAAAAGAAAAAAATGTGTTGGGGAATGAACAGACCTTGGAAAGACGCCGGGGCATCATGCCCACCGCTGGATCATGTCCAGGAGAGACCAGGAAGCTGGAGAGATGTCAGTGTGCACCCTCACATCCTCTTCCTAGTGATCTGGTTAGGGAGCACAGTCCCTATCAAGCCTGGACTTCTAGAATCCTCCACAAACTGGCTTTTCCCTTTCTGAAAATGGCTCAGCCCAGGACTAAGGATTGCACAAGCATGCGGCTGCCCATACCGGCTGTGCTTCAAAACCTTTCTTAAATGGATTTTGAAAATTGTAAAGTAATGCATTCTTATGGGATTTAGCAAAACAATACAGAAGTCTATTTTAAAAAATAATGATAATCTTTGTGTGGCAAGAACTCCTACTTGGTTACCACATATCTATTTTCCCTTTCCTTCTTCCTTCCTCTCCCTCCTTCCTTCTCTCTCTCTCTCTCTCTCTCTCTCTCTCTCTCTCTCTCTCTCTCGCTCTCGCTCTCGCTCTCGCTCTCGCTCTCTCTTTCTTTTCCTTTCTTTTTGAATCAGGGGTTCACTGTGTCGCCCAGGTAGGAATACAGTGGCACGATAATGGATCATCGCAGCCTTGACCTCCAGAACTCAGGTGATCCTTCCAGCTCAGCCTCTTGAGTAGCTGGGACTACAGGTGCTTCCCACCATGCTTTGTTAATTTTTTTTTTTGAAGAGACGGGCTCTCACTATGTGGCCCAAGCTGGTCTCAAACTCCTGGCCTCAAGTGACCCTTCCCACCTCAACCTCCCAAAGTACTGAGATTACAGGCAGGAGTCACTGCGCCTGGCCTCTCCATCTCTTCCTAATGAAATCATTACATGATTTGGGCTGCCCAATACCTTCCCATGCGACACAGCATAATACAATACAATGTAATACAACTTTTGTGGCCAGCTAAAAAACTACATTTCCCAGACTCCTTTGCAGCTAGGTGCAGTCGATGGAACTTTTGGGATAGCTCACAGAAAGAGGCATGAGCAACTCTTCTAGGTTCTGCCTGGATGTGATGGCTGGAGTGGCAGCCACCCCCCTAGACCAAGGTGGCCTGGAAGACCAAAGGCTCTTGCTAAGGGCGGGGGAACAGAAAGACAGGAGGGCTGAAGCTGATGGCTGTAAAGCTGCAGTACATTCATTTCAGACCATCTATTTCCGAACTTTCTTTTGTGAGAGGGAACTAAACTGCCTATTTGCTTCAACCGCTGATTCTGGGGTTTTCTGTTTAAGGACCTGGATCTCATTATACCCGATAACTTCTCCTCCCCTTCTAGTCCCACCCCTTTATGTGATTGGCGTGAACAATGGCATCTTTCCACAAGTTTCTCTACACTCAGAGCAATGATCTATGTGTACACCCATAAAATGGCATCCTACCATATGCCATAGTTTGTCACTGCTTAACCATATATGAGGGGGAACGCAAAAATAAACCACCCAGAATTGATTTATTAATACATCGTGTATTTATTCTTACATGTTTAAACTTCAAAGTGCTCCCCGTTGGAGGCAATACACCTATTGAAATGCTTTTTCTCCTGTTCAAAAGAGTTTTTGAACTTGTCGGTTTCGATGCCTTTGAGTGTCTCTGCCATTGTGTTTCACCTCTTCCACATCAGCAAAATGTTTCCCTTTGAGGACTGTTTTCATCTGGGGAAACAAAGCAAAGTTGATCAGGGCAAGATCAGAGGAATAGGGAGGGTGGGACTTGGGGAGTGTGCCTTTTTCGGTCAAAAGCTGCCGAACACTCAATGCGGTGTGGGCAAGTACAGTCGTAAATCACCCATCATGGAATGGGCAAACATACTGAAAGAATTCTCCAAAAAAATTTATTGAAGCCAAACACAGTCACTCACAGCCACACTAGCTGGTGCACTCATGCTGATGGACTCTCAGGACACTTACCTAGCAGGGGAAGCCTGTACTACCAGGGGTCTTCCCTCCAAAAGGCGATTCTGGGGTCTTTTGGGGTTTTTTAAGGTCCTCTTCTTGTATATATCAAGGTAAAATTCCCAGGTCAGGGTATGCAGATTTTTAACATAATCTTTTTTGTTTTTTGCTTGGTTTTGTGTGTGTGTGTCAGTCAGTCAGTTGCCCAGGCTAGAGTACAGAGGCACACTCAAGGCCACCGCAGCCTCAACCTGCTGGGCTCAAACAATCCTTCCACTTCAGCCTTCTAAGTAGCCGGAACCACAGGTGTGCACCGCCAAGCTCGGCTAATTTTTTATCTATTGTAGAGACGAGGTCTTGCCATGTTGCCTAGGCTGGTCTCGAACCTGTGGGCTCAGGCAGTCCTCTCGTTTCTGCTTCCCAACGTGCTGAGATTACAGGCATGAGCCATCACCCCCAACACAAAATCTTCTTAACATTAGACTTTCAAACCATAGTATGGCTATATCATAATTTATTTAACAAATGTCATATTGACAGGTTGAGAAGATTTACAACTGTTTTTCAACAAAGGCCAACCTTGCTGCCATAGACATCTGATTCAAAAAGCCTTCCCACTCATGCTTCTATTTACTAGCACAGACATCCACAGTGGGGTGACCGGTTCCTGTCTCTTTAATGCTTCCCCTACTTCTTCCTTTTATGGGTGAAGCAAGCAAGTTTCCCCAAGGTGATACACCAAAGACAGCAGAGAAAGGTCATGGTGGCAACACCTCCAGAGTCCTCCTGGTTATCACCCCAGGTCCACACCCTGATTTTCTGTGTTTGGTAGAAGTAAATATTTATTGAAGAAATAGCCAAATAATCTTGATAGAAAAAGTGTCCCACCAACCTCTCTGCCTGGACTTATCTGATGACAAGGAGCTCACCTATTTTTCTTCTCATCTTTAGAGAGAATAAACTACTAGCATGTCATAGCTTACATTGCATTGCAATATAATTCCATGAAACTTCAGCTTGCTGGTCTCTGTTCTGACTCCTTGTGTCCTGGAGAACTGGTCTGCTTCCTCAAAGAACTCGTAAGACTCGCCGGGGCAGGCACTTGGTAACAGAGGCCTTAGGATTGCCTGTTCGGGGGCTTTCACGCTCAGATATTTCTCCTGTGTGTATACCACCAGTCAGGCAGCGAGCATGGCTCTGGGGATGCAGAGATGCCTAAGACATGGCCCCTGACCACAAGGGGGTCACTGTCCTGGGTTGGAAGGACGTCTCACAGGAGTGTGGCTTATCTTCTTACCAACTCAGCTTTGGGGTGATATGAGAACCCACAGGGAAGGCCACAGGGCACGGTGGAATGTTCAACAGGAGGGACACGCAGGAGCAGTGGGGATAAGGAGTCATTTGGGAGAAGTCCCTGGAAGGAAAGCTGGTTGAAGGAGAGAGGGCAGTCTGTTCTCAACCAGCGGAAGAAGTCACTTCCACTATAAACGTGGATTTGTTGTTTCTGGAAAGATTTCTTACTTACAAGCAGTCACAGTTTCATGAGTCAGTCTCTCTCTCTCTCTTTCTCTGTCTCTCTCTCTGTCTCTCCTTCTCCCTCCCTTCCTCCCTTTCTCTCTCTTTTATATGGTAATTAAACAAGCTGGAAGAGCACAAGCTCTAGCTTCCCTCTCAATATCCCAAGGAAACTGCTTGACTCTGACTTTGTCCTTACTAAGAGAGATCACGGTAATGAAATCTTCCTCTTATAAAGCATTAGTTAGGCTGGGCGCAGTGGCTCACACCTATAATCCCAGCATTTTGGGAGGCTGAGGTGAGAGGATTGCCTGAGCCCACGGGTTCGATACCAGCCTGGGCAACTTGGCGAGACCTCATCTCTACAATAAATCAAAAAGTTAGCTGGACATGGTAGCGCGTGCCTGTAGTTCCAGCTACTTGGACGGTTGAGGTGGAAGGATCGCCTGAGCCCAGCAGGTCTAGGCTGCGGTGGCCGTGAGTGTGCCACTGCACTCCAGCCTGGGCGACAGAGTGAGATTCCAACTAAAAAAACAAACAAATAAATAAAGCACTAGGTAATTTGATGACAGAATAAGAATTACAACTACTGATTGCAGCCTACTGAAATTAAAGCTCAGACAGTAAGAGGTGGGCAGCCAGCACTTTAGAGTGGAGGAACCATGAGGCATAAACCCAGAGGCCCTTGCCTTGGGATCCTGACTCTGTCAGTTGTGTGTGGGGAGCCTGGCCATGTCACATCTCCTTGTCATTTCATTTCCTTGCCGTGGAAAAAGGAGAGAACGGTTCTTACATAAAAGGTGTTGGCAACCTGCACCCGCATGTTCATTGCAGCACAACTCACAACTGCAAAGATGTGGAATCAACCTAAATCCCCATCAGCCAATCAGTGGGTAATGAAAAGGTGGTGTATAATATATATTTCTATACATGATGGAATACTATTCAGCCACCAAAAAGAATGAAACCATGTCTTTTGCAGCAACTTGGATGGAACTAGAGAACACCATCCTAAGTGAAGTAATACAGGAACAAAAAGCCAAATACCACATATCCTCACTTACAAGTGGGAGCTGAACTAAGGATCTGCCAAGCCATAGAGAATGGTATCATGGACATCGGAGGTTCAGAGGGGGAGGGAGAAAGGATAGAGGAATGAAAAATTACCTATCGGTACCATGCACATAGGTGGGGGTGGAGGATCATTTAAAGCCCAGACTTCTTCGCCGCTATACAATGCAACCACATAACCAAAAACCCTGTGTACCCTCTAACGCTATTGAGATAAAGAAAAAACGGGTGTCTGCAAGAAAGTAAATGCAATAAAATAAATAAAATGACCTTCATAGAGTGCTTGGCCCACTGGGGGTGGTCAGTGCCTGTGGACTTTTCCCCCTGCCTGTGTTTTCTCTTGTCATGGTGTAGGCATGTACATCAAACATTCTCTCTGTTCTTCATGGATGGCTGAGGTCCTGTGTTCATCTTCAGAGGGCAAGATAGGGAGAAAGTGGATCAGAAAAGGCACAAGACTATGCACAGTCTCAGAGGCCCAAAGTGTCTGCTGTGATCTAAAGGTGGGACCTCTCCCCCAAATGTGTATGTTGGAACCTAATAGCCAATGGATTGGCATTAAGAGGCGGGGCCTTTGGGAGGTGAGACACCATGAGGTCTCCACCCTCATGAATGGGATGAGTGCCCTTGTCAAAGAGGCTCACCTGAGACCCCTTGCCCCCTCCCCCATGTGAAAACACAGCAAGAAGTTCCCATTGATGAGCAGCAAGTCCTCACCAGATGCTGAATCTGCTGATGTCTCGAATTTGGACTTCCCAGTCTCCAGAACCGTGAGCAATACATCTCTGTTGTTTATAAATTCCCTAATCTAAGGTATTTTGTCATAGCAGCAATAGACTAAGATAGTTTCTCTTGGGCCTTTTCTCAAACCCAGTGATACATCGATGCCTCCCAAGGCTACCCAGTCAGGGGGTCTGAGTCACAGGTTGGGTTCTCCTCTATGTGGCTGACTGCTCTTGATATAAGCCGAGGTGACAGAACAAATGCAGCGGATGCAGGGGGTAAAGAGGGCCTGGAGTCTTGTCCTGACTCTGCATCTGGCCAGCTGTGTGACCTGCAGAGAGCCAGTCAGTCTCTCTAAGACTTCAGGCCCCTGTTGTGGAGAATGGGATCCTGAAACACTTCTTGCCTCCCTGAAGAATTCTTACGGAGTCCCGCAATGAAATTCTTAGTAAAGTTAAATCATGGTGACAATGCAAAGGTTTCTAGAGGGCCATTCCATAGGTGGTGATAACGCCCGGTCTAAGGGACTGCAGGGACTTCAGACTCCGTCTTTGCTTTGTGTGGGGAGGAGAATGCTGGACTGCCTTTGTTCAACCTTGACTCATATCAGGCTGTCTTTGTTTTCTAAAGTCTCGGAATTATTATTATTATTAGTTTAAACAAAATATTTATTTCCTCCTACTGAGAGCAAACAAACACATTTTTTTTTGAGTCAGGGTCTCATGCTGTCACCCAGGCTGAAGTGCAGTGGCACGATCACAGCTCATTATAGCCTCAACTTCCTAGGCTCAGGTGATCCTCCCAGCTCAGCCTCCCAAGCCCTTGGAGCTATAGGCCCATGCCACCACACCTGGCTAATTTTCTGATTTTTTGTACATTCCCATATCAGCG
>NW_007249739.1:867705-875033 GCF_000164805.1 Carlito syrichta
TGAGAATCCTGAGGCCATGGGCCTGGTCTATTACGTGCGGGTGGTCGATGATTAGCAGCGTGATCCCTGTTTTGGCAGGGGTAGGAGGGTTTTGGGTTGTAAGAGCTCTGCTTTCTGGGGTGAGTATGGGTGACCCAGGACCTCCTCAGATAATCAGTTGTCACCTGCAACAACAGGGCCTCCTAGGCGTACAGGGACCCCCAGTCCTTGGAGGAAGATGCCTCTGTTACTTTCAAGACACTTTAACCCCCAGATAGAACCAGCTGTTAATGGGGAAACATTATTATCTACATTCCCATATCAGCGAATCTTTATTGAATGCTCATTCCATGCCAAGTGCTTTGCTTACATCATTTATCTCATTTGCTCCTCATGCAGACTTGTTATTTTTAAAATTTATTTTTATTTTTGAGTCAGAGTCTCACTCTCGTCATTGAGGCCAGCACGCGATGGCCCGATCATGGCTCACCTCAGCCTCGACCTCCTGGGCTCAGGTGACCCTTCTGCCTCAGCCTTCTGCATAGCTGGGACTATGGGTGCACGCCCGGCTTCATGCAGACCCTTGAATTCAGTGGCACTTCTAAAGAAACTGGTGCTTGATTAGTAGTACCTGTGGTTGATTTGAAAACTGAGAGTACGTTCTGTGTGAGACAAGATTTACACCATGTACATGCCACGGCAGGGGCACAGATGGCTATGGGGACCGCTTCCACTGCTCTCACTCTTTGGCAATGCTAGCCGCAGGTCAGTGGAACATACTGACTGCATCAGCCTGTGTGTCAGTTTGGCTGCTGTAATAGATAGTCCTCAAATAATAGCGCCTTAATGCAAACATTTCAGCTTAATCATCTTTCCCATAAAAGCTTGGGAAGGTGATCCAGGGCTCATGTGGTGACTCTACAACAATCAGAACCCAAGCATCTTCTAATTGTCCTATCGTTCTCAGATATGTAACTTGAATCTCACATGCCAAGATGGCTGCTTCACGTCCACCTATCCCATCCTCATTCCATGTAATGAGCAGAGGGGGAAGGGGAAGTGGCACATAATACTTCCTCCCAGATTGCAAAGGACCCTGGGAAATGTATATTTTAGCTGGAGTTAAACAAAAATCTCTGCTCAGGTAAACTTTCTATAACTCTAAGAGAAGAGGATGATTATTGAGGGACAACTGGTGTGTGTTACAGAGGTTGAGAAATGGATTTGGAGGCTGGTAAAGATGAGCTTAGACCTAGCTCCATCACTTACTAACTGTGTGACCTAGAGAAAGTGTATTGGTCATCTACTGCTGTGTAACAAATCATCCTGAAACTTACCAGCTGAAAACAGCAAACATGAATTGTCTTACTGTTTCTGGGGTTCAGGAATTTCGAGGGAAGCTTAGCGGGGTGATTCTGGCTCAGGGTCTCTCTTGAAGTTGTAATCACAACATTGGTGAAGGACCACCAAGAAGCCTGGCTAAGGCTTCCGCATATTCACGTGGCTGTTAGCAGAAGGCCTCAGGTCCTTGCCACTTGATCTCTTATCAGAACTGCATGAGTGCTCTCATAACACAGTAGCTGGATTTTCTCCCAGGAGAGAGCCAAGGGGAAGCCCTGGGCCTCTGTGACCGGGTCTCCAACACCACCGCATCTTGTCCACTGATGTCACCAAGGGCAGCCTGCACTCACAGGGAGGAGGATTACTCTTCCATCCACTGAAGGAGGGAGGGTCAAACCATTTGTGGACATATTTTAAAACCACCACAGCACGTTAGTCATTCTTGCTAGCGGAATCGCACTGTCTCCTTCTAGAAAATACCAGTAACACCTGACTCATATGCTTGGGAGGGGTATATAAGAGACCAAGTAAAAAAAGAACCAGACACATAAGAAAGCACTCAGTGCGGGTGAGCTAATATCGTTCCCTATGTTCCCTTTGTGTCCCAAATAGGGATGACCTTGCTTTCCTGAGACCCACAGTGGCCCGTGTGGATACAGAGTGCACCTGCCACTACTGCAGTCTAGCTGGATATGTGTTTGTGAAGATCGCTCATAGCTATAAACATAGGTAACTAACAAAAGACCAATGCTGCGGAGAGTAGAGTGAGCACGTCTGTTCCTTACCACAGGTGGCACAGCTATACGGGACAGCAGGACCCATAATTCATAGCTTACCTGCAGGCCAACTTGGAAATGGTGTGACAGACATACACAGGGGTGGCATGGGGAAATTTGAATTATCTTAAATTTTGCACACTGATCGAGAATGTTTTGCATTTTTGGTAATGCATGACCCCCAAATCACAGGGTTTAGATTCACTTAGAATGTGATGAGTTTGTCGGTATTTGCATATTTGTTTCTGTCACTACAAGAATTGTTTGAAGACAGAGATTGGAGTCCTCAAGACATTAGTTCAGTTCTGAAGTCTCAGGGTTGTGTGTGCGTGTGTGTGTTTTAGTTGGGATCTCACTATGCTGCCCAGGCTGGTGTGCGGTGGCACAATCGCAACTCACTGCAGCCTCGACATCCTCAGGTGACCCTTCCTCCTCAGCCTCCCAAGTAGCCGTGACTGCAGGCATACACCACCATGCCTGGCTAATTTTTTGATTTTGTTACAGAGATGAGATCTTGCTATGTTGTCCAGGCTGGTCTTGAACACCTGGGCTCAAGCGGTCCTCCTGTCTTGGCCTCCCAAAGTGCTGGAAGACGGCACGAGCCACCACGCCCAGGCTTGAATTCTCAGCTTTCTTCTTCTGTCCATGTGAATGACAGATCACTTACTTACACAGCTGCTGTGGTGATTAAATGATGTGACGCAGTCGTGTGCTTGGCAGAAATCTGTTCCTTTCTGAGTACTTATCAAACGGCAACTAGTAGTCTTTTATTTTTGAGTTGGAGTCTCACTGTCACCCAGACTGGAGTACAGTGGCCGCTCCCGGCCACCGCAGCCTCGACCTGCTGGGCTCCGGCGATCCTTCCGCCTCAGCCTTCCCAGTAGCCGGAATTACAGGCGCGCGCTCCCACGCCCGGCTGATTTTTTTATTTACTACAGAGATGAGGTCTCGCTGCCCAGGTGGGTCTCGAACCCGCGGTCTCAGGCAATCCACTCACCTCAGCCTCCCAAAGGCACGGGATTACAGGCTGAGCCACCAAGCCCGGCTTAGTATTCTTATTATTGATGGGACTCACAGAAATTCTTCATACAAGGGCCTGGTGGACTCAAAGTCCAGGAGGCCCAAGGTGGGAGGAGGTCAATGGGGAGGGGAACAAGTGAGAGGCAGGTGGAATCAGAAATATCTTGAACGAGGAGTCGGAAACCAGCGGTCCATGAGAAGTCAGGGCTCCCAGAGGTCGCGGGGCCCAGCCAGGCCGGCAGCCAGAGCAGGAGATGACAGGTCCCCCCGGGGTCATGTCACAGGGCTGGAAATGGAGGCTGACCTTCCCTGGGCTGAGCCGCTCCTCCCCCAGCTGCTGTGTGCAGACACAGGGCTGGGTGTCCAGTCTTGTGTCACAGGAAACGAGATTGCCGGCAGCCCTGACACCCTCTCCCGGAAACAGCCGCCTAGGCCTTCCTAAGCTGTGCGTCCCCATGGCCTGACCCTTTCCAGGCCATCTTTTTCGGGCCCAGGCCGCAGCCTCTGCAAACCCAGCGTGTCCCACAGAAGCCTCCTCACCCACCTGCTGGCCGACTTTCCCCCCACCCCGCGTTCTTTTCTGAGACCAGCTCTGGACGGGCCATCGCTCCTCCCCCGCCTCCTTGCTCTCTCCGGCCCGTCTGTGTCAGAGTCTCTCCTCTTCTTCCTTCCTGGCTGGCCTGGCTGGCTCCGGCCACTCCTACTGTCCACCCATCCACCTCAGGACTCTCCTGACGGCAGTTTGGACTATATCCACGCCAGCTCCTAATCCGTCCGTGGCTTTTCCTATCACCCATCTGGAAAAAAACTGAACAGCTCTCAAATCATCCAGCTTGAATCAACCCCCATCCCCAGAAACCTTCCAAAACTCACCTTCAGCATTCCCCTCCCTTCCCCTCCAATCTGTCACACTTTGGACCTCTCCGGTATAACTTACCTCCACTTTTCTGATAAATGGCCATGTGTGTATCTACTGATTTTAACGCTACTCACCTATAGCTCAAGGACTAGGTCTTAGTGTCATACATAGGATAGGGATGGGGCTAGCACTCAGGACACTCCCCCACTGGCGAGTCCTGCCGGCAGAGGCCTGGCAGCCAGCGAGCTGTCCTTCCATGGCACTGGAGGCACAGATCAGGCCCTTGATGACGTGAAGAGTTCCTGTCCTCCTCCAGCCTGGAGCTGTTGTAACGTCCCAGAATGCTGACATCTGAAGGGGAGAGGATTTGCTTCTGGAAATCAGGAGATGGAGTTTCACACACTACAAAGATGTGTGACAGTCTCTGGGGGGGAAGAGCTGACCTGTGTGGAGTAGGTCAGAGAGGGCCCTTGAGTTGGGCGATGAGGAGACACAGGGCTGGTCAGGAGAGGCAAAGGCCACTGCACATTCCAGGGGATGAGGACGCAAGCAGGAGCTGGGTCATGTCAGAGCATCTGGAGGCCACTGGAGAGTTTTCAGTCACGCTTCCTTTAGATGTTTTTGGATAAGTGTCTATGGCCCAGGTGCATGGACTTCCCAATTCTTTGCCATAGAAGCAGCTGACAACTGTCATTTCTCCTGACCTGAGCCCTAACTTTATGATTGTCCCAGACCTTGGACAATCAACTCAGGAATTTTTTTTTTTTTTTTTGAGTTGGAGTCTCATTCTGTCACCCAGTCTGGAGTGCAGTGACCGCTCCTGGACACTGCAGCCTTGACCTGCTGGGCTTCGGCGATCCTTCCGCCTCAGCCTTCCAGGTAGCTGGAACTACAGGCACGCGCTACCACGCCCAGCTGATTTTTTTTTATTTATTGTAGAGATGAGCTCTCACCAAGTTGGCCAGTTGGGTCTCGAACCCACAGGCTCAGGCAATTCACTCACCTCAGCCCCCCAAAGCTCAGGATTACAGGCAGAGCCACCGAGCCCGACTACTCAGGAATTTTAAGGAGGCTGCGTGGGCTTGGGCTTCGTGCCGCCCTGGTATTCAAGGTCATCTGTTGTGCAGTGACCCCCTGAATGGACCCCTCAGGCAGAGAGAGGTGTCTGTTGCCTGTCTCATGGCCTGTAGCTGTCTTACGTGCGGGCTTCCTGACAACCATACCAAGCTCCCAGGTCTTACCTGGCTCTGGGCCTGACATCCACAGGGCACGCCAAGGCTGACAAAGCCTCCCAGCTCCTTTTCTTCAAAGGGTCAGGAGCCCAGTGGCATCCCATCCCCTCAGCTGTCTCCCTCCTAGACTGGCTCTCTGGGCTGTTTTTGAAGTAATTTTGGAATTTTAACTGGAGAGTCCTAGTAAGGTCCCTAAGAGCTGCCCAGGGCTCTCCCGTGCAGAGAAGCACCCTTGTGGTCTTCCCTGCTCCCACAATCCTCTTGAATGTTGACCCCTCTGCTGTATGGCCTCCGCCACACCTCCCTCTGGTCCAAGCTTCAATCTCCTCTCCTGCTCTGCAGGGCTTCCTCTCTCTGGGGGTGAGTGTATCCCTTGAGCCCATAGTGAGCTGTTTCTCCTTGAAGCTGAAACAAAACGTCACACAAGGATGGAAGAGACTCGCTGATGGCCTATGGCATCCCAGGGACCAGGCCAGATGCTCTTATATGCATGATCTTATTGAAAGCTGAAGGCATCCATAGCTTCCATTTTCAGATAGGGAAACTGAGGCTAAGAGAGGCGAAATGGCTAGTCCAGGGCCAGGTCAATGGAGTGTGCACTCACACCAAGCTCTGGCCAGGCATGATGGGTAATCCCCATGTCCCCAGAGACTCAAGTATCTGCTGCCTTATAGTCCCAGGTTACATCTCTGGTGACTGCACTTCAGTTTGTCACACATGCTGAGGCCCTAGGGACTCAGAGATGAATGAGGCGTGATCATGTGCGTCTCATAGAGGCTGTAGAGAGAAACAGAGTTCAGGCTGTGGGTCACACTGACGTGGTCCCAGCCCTTGTCAGGTGACACTGTGGCTGTGTGCTTGAGCAAGTAGCATGCCCTCTCTGATTTTCAGTTTCAAATTCAAAACTGGGGCAATAATTGTATCTCCTCATCCTCCATCCAAGGGTGCTATAAGAAACAATTGGAATGTAAATAAAAGGGAGGCCCCAGTACCTCTGTTTTGGAGGTCAAAGTGGGAATCTAAACTCCCATCTCCATCTGGCAGCAACAGTGTGCCCCTCTGTCCTCACTGGTATGGTATCAGAAAAAGTCAACTGAAACAGATGGTTGGCATGCATTCTGGAGTCTCAGTCACGTGATACTAAAATGTCCAGGTTTCAATGGAAAATCATTCATCATCACAACAACGAGGACATTCTCAAATGGGTTGAAAACAGACAATAGATGTCAATACCACCCTGACAGAGGTGTTAGGATGATTGAACAGAGATTTTAGAGTAGAAGTCATAAACAATGTTTCAACAAGCAATTGCAAATACACTTGAAACAAATGAAACAATAAAAGCCTCATCAAAAAATTAGAAAATCTCATCAAGAAATAAAAAATGATATAAAGAAGAATCAAATGGAAATTTTAAAGTTGAAAAACACATTAGCTAAAATAAAAGGCTCAACAGTGGAACTGGAATATAATCATAATTTCAGAATTAATCTCTCCTGTCTCTTGTAATACACCAAGTGCTCTGAAAGCCTGGGAACTGGGAATGAGCATTCTGTACCCTGAGGGGCTAGCCTCAGGTCTGGTTCGGTGAAGAGGCTTGCTTGAGTGTTCATGGAGTTTGATTTTGATGTGAAACCATTAAGGGGAAGGGGAAGCCCCTGAAGATGTTGAAATCTCCTCTGTCTGAGAGAACTTGAGAGCAAAATGGACCCATCTCCCTAGGATAAAGATGTGGCTTATGGTTCAACCCAGCTGACCCAAGGCCCTTGAGAAGTTCCATCCTTCCAAGGTCGACAGCTCTCAGCCAGCAGAGGACAGCTTAGAAGATTCCAGCCTGCAGAGTTGGCAGGGCCATTGGGGAACATCAAATCTGGTTCCTCATTTTTCATCTGGGAAAACCGAGGCACAAAGAGAAATGCTAAGAATCAACTCAAGGGGCCGGGCTCGGTGGCTCAGCCTGTAATCCCGCGCCTTGAGAGGCCAAGGTGAGTGGATTGCCTGACCCCGCGGGTTCGAGACCTGCCTGGGCAACTTGGCAAGACCTCGTCTCTACAGTAAATTAAAAAAAAAAATTAGCTGGGCATGGTAGCGCGCGCCTGTAGTTCCAGCTACTCGGAAGGC
>NW_007249739.1:875421-914721 GCF_000164805.1 Carlito syrichta
GTAGAGATGAGGTCTCGCTGCCCAGGCGGGTCTCGAAACCCACGGGCTCAGGCAATCCACTCACCTCAGCCTCCCAAAGGCGCGGGATGACAGGCTGAGCCACCGAGCCCGGCTTCTTTACATTTTAAATCAAGATTCTTGCTCCTGGAAGCCCAGCCTGGACTTGGTAGACAAAATGAAGAAGGGAGAGAAGCTATTTGTTTTCCTTCCTTCATTCATTCAAAAACTATTTACTGAATAACACATGATTAGGCTTTATAATGTTTCCTTCTGCTGTGTGACAAACCACTCAAAAATTCAGTGACTTGAAGTTGTAAACATGGTATTTTTGCTCGCAAGTCTATGGGTCAGTGGGTGGTTGTGATCATCCGGTCAGGCTTGGCTGATCTTGGCTGGGCTTTCTGCTTGGTCAGCTGGAGGCAGCTGGTTTAAAGGGCCTCACTCATGTGTTCTGCTGTTGACTTGCTGAAGCGACAAAGATGACTGGGCCACATGTCTTCTGTCCTCCAGTAGGCTAGTCCAGGCTTGTTCACAAGGCAGAGAAAGCGTTCTGAGAGAATGAGCAGACTGATCCAAGGCCTTTGAGTCCTGGGTTTCAAGTTCCACCACATCCATTCTGCCACGTTCTTTCACCACAGAGAGTTACAAGGCTCACCTGGATTCTGGAAGTGGAGAAACAGACCACCTCTTGATGGGCAGAACTACAGAATCACCGTGCAAAGGGACAGGGAAGCGGGAGGACTAGACACTGTGACCATCTTTGCAGTTTGCTGTGCTCCAACATATTTTGCTTCAATTTCCTTCTGGTTCTTCGGGGCTGTGTGAGCTACGAGGGTCCGTGCACTGGGGTGAAATATGTCACTGCCGGGTGACAGCCTGAAAACCCAGTGTGTGATTCTCCATGTTTTTTTTTCTGCCGTGGAGAGTAGATGGGACCTCCTCCACCCTGAGGCCCTGAATGACTGCGATGATCAAATTCCATCCTGCAGACCCTCAGTCACCCACCGTGCACATGTAGCACAAGGGAGAAATAAACTTCTGTGGCTTGAAGTCGTTGAGCTCTGGGGATGTTCATCACTGCAGCATAACCTGTTTTATCCTGACAGAGACAAGCGCCTGCTGTGTATCAGACTACCTGCTGGGCACAAATTGGTGAATAAGAGGATTTATTCACCCTCACCCTTGGTCAGCTCAGCGTATGAAAGCAAAACACAATAAACCAGTGGACAAATAAGCGCATACACAAATATGCGTGTAAATCACGATACACACTATGAAGGGAAAGACTGGGCCTGAAAAGAGGATGAGGAATGACAGGCCAGGGAGAGAGAGACACATCCGCGTGGGCCACGTGGTAAAAGGAAAGCCTCTCTGGAAACACTGACGCCACAACGTGCCGGAAGAGGGGGCCGCGGAGGAAGCATAGGGACAGTATGGAGGGGGCTGGGTGGAAGGGCCTGGCCTGTGGGAGAAGTGATAGAAAGAGCCAGGCTCGGTGGCTCAGCCTGTAATCCCGCGCCTTGGGAGGCCGGGGTGAGTGGATTGCCTGAGCCTGCGGGTTCGAGACCCGCCTGGGCAACTTGGCGAGACCTCATCTCCACAACAAATAAAAAATGAGCCAGGTGTGGTAGCGCGCGCCTGTAGTTCCAGCTACTCGGAAGGCTGAGGCGGAAGGATCGCCGGAGCCCAGCAGGTCGAGGCTGCGGTGGCCGAGAGCAGCCACTGCACTCCAGTCTGGGTGACAGAGTGAGACTCCAACTCAAAAAAAAAAAGAAAGCAGGACAGGGAGAATGGGAGGGGAGGGCAGGCCCACAGGGCCTCAGAGCCTTGGAAAGGGAGCTTGGACCCACCTGAGGCCCCTGGGGGCCAGAGCCCTCTGGGAAGTGTCCCCTCTCCAGGGGCTGGAGGCCAGGACAGGCTGGTGGAAAGCCAGGTCTCCTGGACATAAGCTCTGGAGGCTCCGAGCCTCTGCCAGGCCTCTCCGCAGCCTCCGAGAAAGGGAAGTGTGACTTCCCATGGTATTGTTATCACAGCACCACAAACACTCCCCTCTTCCTGTTGGCTGAGGCCCTGGCCAGGTGGGGGCTGCTCACAGGCACCTCCCTGGCCCTGGCCCTGCTCTGGATCCCACAGAGGCTGGGGGAAGGGGGAGTGATCAGGAAGCACCGCCGGGCAGGAGAGGCAGGCCCAGGGCTGGCTGGAGGGACGCAGATGGTCTGGGGAGAGGCCCCAGGCCTGGACAGAGTTCGGGAGCCATAGCATCCCTCCTCCCACCAGCCGGCACTGTGGAGCAGTGCAGCACACTGGCCACCTGGCAGGCTCAGGCTCAGGGCCTGGGGTGGGGGGCGCTGTGTAGACTCCTTCCCCTCCGTGCTCTCTTCTTGAAAGGCGCCTATGGAAACCTAGAAGAAACTTAGCTTATTCTTAGTTTAGTCTTTTTGCCTCAGCATAGCCATTGGAAAGCGTTCAGACATTCTACTGCAAACGAGCAGCAGCCTATCCCATTCCCCCTGGCAAACTCCTTCAGATGCAAGACCAGGACAACCCAACCATTCATGGTTTAGCGTAATGGTCTCTAGTAAACTTTTAGGTTCCTTGTCAAGGCCAAAGATCAGAGATCACCCTTTGGCTGGCCAAAGTCATAAAAGTAATAATACGGGCCGGCGTGGTGGTTCAGCCTGTAATCCCGCTCTTTGGGAGGCCGAGGTGAGTGAATTGCCTGAGCCCGCGGGTTCGAGACCCGCCTGGGCGACTTGGCGAGACCTCACCTCTACAATAAGTCAAAAAATTAGCCGGGCGTGGTAGCACGTGCCTGTAGTTCCAGCTACTTGGAAGGCTGAGGCGGAAGGATCGCCAGAGCCCAGCAGGTGGAGGCTGCGGTGGCTGGGAGCGTGCCACTGCCCTCCAGTCTGGTGACAGAGTGAGACACCGACTCAAAAAATAAAGTAATAATACGACCACCTTTGGTCAAGGAGTTTGTGAGTTGTTAATGTCTGCGTCTGTGAATTGCAAATGTCTAGCAAGTCTCTTGCAGGAACCTCCCCCCCAGGGCTAACCTAATCAGCCCTTTGCGAGCTACATGACATAAATAAGCCCCACCATGGCAGCAATCAGGGGACTAACCCACCCATCTGCCTGCTGTCCATCACCCCACGTCAGTACCTGCACTTGCCTGTCCCTTCGTGATGACGTGGAGAAGACCACCACCCAATCACCTTAATGATCTTCCCCCATCAAGGGGAAGGGTTAAAAGGACTCAATCACAAGCAGCCAACGGCCACTGCCTTGCTAGACTCTGGTGTGGCCATGTGCTCTTTGAGCTATGGCTGTCGCCATGCTTCCTGGCTTTGGCCCCTCTCCCCCACCTTGGGGAGGTGAATCTTCTTTCTCCCATCTCTCTCTCTAATTTTCTTTTTTTTTTTTTTTGAGTTGGAGTCTCACTCTGTCACCCAGACTGGAGTGCAGTGGCCGCTCCCGGCCACCGCAGCCTCGACCTGCCGGGCTCCGGCCATCCTTCCACCTCAGCCTTCCAAGTAGCTGGAACTACAGGCGCGTGCTACCACGCCCGGCGAATTTTTGATATATTGCAGAGATGAGGTCTCGCCAAGTTGCCCAGGCAGGTCTCGAACCCTGAGCGGGCTCAGTCAATCCACTTAACTCAGCCTCCCAAAGGCACGGGATTACAGGCTGAGCCACCAAGCCTGGCTTCTAATTTATTTTTAAATAAACTTTTCTTTCTTTGCCTTTCTTTGTCTTGGAAATCTTTGTGTTACTCGGATGGATCTCTGGGTTGCCGATGCCACGCCTCCCCTCACCCCTCCAGCATGCCGCCCTCACCCTATCCAGACCCTAACACTTCTGTCCCTGGGAAGGCACCGATAGGTGACAATGTCCAGGCTCCGGGGCAAGTGCTTTGTGTGCTGGAAGGAGGTGGTGGAGGGGAATGGAGGAGCTCTGTTGGGCTCCCTTCATATTCTGATCTTCTCAGTACACACACCTGCACCACACACCACACACAGCACACAACACACACACATGCCACAGACATCACACCTCCACATGTATGCCACACACACCCCCAAACACACACAACGCACACACCCCCACACACATGCCACACCACACACCACACCATGCCTGAGAGCAGAATGAGGCCTTCTGCTCAGGCCCTGTGAGCCTCGAGGCAGAAGCAGGGGTGGCAGGAGGCTTGCTGTGCTCCCTTTGCCTCCTCTTCTTCGTGGCGGGGTCCTACAGTATGAGGCTGGAGAGAAGGGGGTGTCATGGTCACAGCTGGCCCAGTGGTCGGATGAGGAAACAGGCCCACCAGCAGTCGGCCGAGGTTGCATGGGAAGTCGCTGGCCCCGAGGAAGGCCCGGCCAGGACCTTGGGTTCTGGGTCTTCATACGACCTGGGAGAGGACCCAGGCTTGAGAAGGATGTCGGGTGGGTTGAGGTGACATGGCCACTGGCTGAGGTTTGCAGTGGGCAGGGGACAGCCTGGCAGGGAGACACCATTGTATCCACTGGAACGGGAGAGCCCTGCGCCAATACTGACTTCTACCTGGGGACACGTTCTCAGAGGGAGGCCCGGCTAACCTCCCTGGACAGCCCGCTTTCGAAGGAGATGCACGGAGTCCCCCCATGCTAAGGCGCAGGGGGCTGTGGGAACAGGCGGGGTTGACCTCTTCAGAGGTGCAGCCTCTCTTGGGCCAGGACTCTGAGAAGACGTCGCCTGCCATCCCCTCTCCCCAGCAGATAAGGCTGCTGGATTCAGACCAAGGACGTGACTTGCCAAAGTCACAGAGCAAGCTGGCCGCAGAGCCCAGACCCATGCCTTGAAATTCCTGCAGGTTTCTTGGACGTTTCCAGAAAACAGCTGTCCTGCAAGTCTCCTGGGCCCAGACTTCTCATTCTACAGATGAGCAGGCAGGGGTGGCCGGCGGAACACTGCCTTCTTGGTTTGGGAACAAAACAATAAAAACAACATGTTGGGAAGACACCTGTTTTGTTCACAAGCCGAGATCTCCTGGGCAGAGCTCTCACTGGGCTCCTCCGAGCCGTTCAATCTGTACATGAAGCTCTTGTCTGAAACTTCAGGCTGTATGGTCAGGTATGGTGGCTCATACCTGTCATCCCAGCACTTTGGGAGGCCCACGCAGGAGGATCACTGGAGCTCAGGTGTTTGAAACCAGCCTGGGCAGCATAGTGAGACCTAGTCTCTACAAAAGAAAAGTTTTAAAAATTAGCCACGTGTGGTGGCGTGTGCCTGTAGTCCCAGCCACTCGGGAGGCTGAGGCCGAAGGATCACCTGAGCCCAGGAGGTCGAGGCTGCGATGACCTGTGATCATGCCACTGCACTCCAGCCTGGGTGACAGAGTGAGACCCCAACTCGAAAACAAAAAAAAAGGAAAAGAAAAGAAACTTCCGGCTGTTACAAGCCAGAGAAGATGAGATGAGAGACATTCTCTGGGATGAGGATGAGGGTGGCTTCCTCCAGCCCCCAGGACCACCAGTCCTTGACTCATGCCCCTTGATCTCAAGGCCATCTTTGCACTGAAAGTCATTTTAGGGCGCTGGCCATAGGGGCTCTCAGGTCTGACAGATCCGACTTTGTATCCTGAGGTCCTCTCTTCCCGCTGTGTGACCTCGGGTGGGTTGCTTAACCTCTCTGCTCTGTAGTCTCCAACATCCCCAGCTCAAAGATGCACAGGAGGGAGACCTCGCCCTGTCCAGAGTCTGGAGCAGTGCAGACCCTCTATGAGAGCCAGTGTCTCCTCCCCCTACCCCCCCCCCGACTCCCCCCCAAATTCCAGGCGTTCTCTTCCCAGCGGTGCAAACAGGAACTGAACTGACTGGAAGGGTTGTTTAAAAGAACTTTCTGGCCTGGAGGGTGTGTCTGCACAACTTGGTTCTCTGCCCCCAGGGCTCTGGGAAAAGTTCCAGGCTTGAGCAAGTTTATCAAATTCCTTTCTTTACCCACCCAGCCTTGAATTTCATGGAAAACAAAATAGAGGAGAAAAAAAAACAGAGGCCTGATACTTGCCTTAGTTACTGTGGGAATTCGAAAGCCCTTTCGGAGCTGGGTTTTTGCACTTAGCTACCTGCCACCTGGGAATCTTGGGCAAGCTGTGTCAGTCTCTCTGAGCTCAGTTTCCCCATTTGCTGTGTGTAAAACGGGCCCTGTCATGCAGCCCCTGCCCCGTGTGGACGGAGGAGAGAGCCGTGGAGAGCACAGAGCAGGGTCCCGGCATGCAGCCGACGCCATGGGCTGACGGAGGTGGTGGTCGTTGTCGTTGCTGGGACAGCCTTTCCTCACCCGCAGCCCTGTTGCCTCTCACCAGCCCATGGGTCTCGTCCTACTTCTGTGTTCTCTGTCGCTCACCTGCTGGCGATCTTAGACCAAACGGGGCCTTCTTCGGGTCCCTGAGCAGGTAGGGGCCTGGTGACCCTCGAGGGGCCATCTCACTGTGGCTCACAGCCAAGGCGGCCTTCTCCCATTATCAGACAGTGACAACGATGGCTTCCTTCTCACATGTTAACTTCCAACCTGGATGGAGCAAACACGCACATTTTGACGGTAATGCATCCTCCCCCAGGGAGTCCCTCAAGAAGGGTTGAGAAGCCCTCAAGGTGTGTGCAAAGGGCTCCTCTGTCTTGCTGTGGGCAGGCTTGATAGGACATCCTTCAGGGTGGGCTGCACTTTCTGGCGGAGCAGAAGGCGTCCGGCCAAAGCAGTCCCTTTCCACTTTCTCCCCGGACTTTGAATCTCTTGCGTAGTGATAAGAGATGAAGACTGGCCAGGCGCCGTGGCTCATGCCTGACGTCCCCGCACCGTGGGAGGCGGAGGCAAGAGGATTGCCTGAGTCCAGGGGTTCGAGGCCAGCCCTGGCAACCTGGCGAGACCTCATCTCTACAATAAATCAAGAAAAATTAGCCAACTGTGGTGGCACACGCCTGTCGTTCCAGCGACTTGGAAGGCTGAGGTGGAAGGATTGCCTAAGCCCAGCAGGTTGAGCTGCGGAGGCTGTAAACTGTGAGTGTGCCACTACACTCCAGCCTGGGCAACAGAGTGAGACTCTGACTCAAAAAAAAAGAGAGATGAAGAAGGGACAGGGGCCCTTTATTCCAGTGGTTGGCCCTGTGGTCAGTTGAATATGCTGCCATCTTCCAACCCCCAGCTCCAAGATATCCATGCTGCTAATCCCTGGAACCTGTGACTAGATTATTTTCCATGTGATTAAAATTCAAGGGCATCCTCCTCGGGTTCCCTCCCACTGTGGGAGCTTTTCTGCCCTCTTCATAAATCCTGCTTAAAAAAAAAATTCGAGATGAGCTGGGCACCAGTGGCTCACGTCTATAATCCCAGCACTTTGGGAGGCGGAGGTAAGAGGATTGCCTGAGCCTGGGGGTTCGAGACCAGCCTGGGCCACTTGGCGAGACTTCATCTCTACAATAAATCAAAAAGTTAGCCAGGCATGGTAGTGCATGCCTGGAGTTCCAGCTACTTAGAAGGCTGAGGTGGAAGGATCTCCTGAGCCCAGCAGGCCAAGGCTGCGGTGGCTGGGAGCACACCACTGCACTTCAGTCTGGGTGATAGAGTGAGACTCCAAACTCAAAAAAAAAAAAAAAATTCAAGATGATGTCTTAGTTTACTTTGACTGTTATAGCAAAATACCCAAGTCTGACTCATTTATAAAGAGCCTCAATTTATTGTTCACTGCTCCAGGGGCTGGGAAGACTACGAGTAAGGCGCCGGCAGATTCAGCGTCAAGCAAAGACCTGCACCCTGCTTCATAGATGGCACCTCCTTTCTGCATTCTCACGTAGCAAAAGGGCAGATGAGCTCCCGGAAGCCTCCTTTATAAGGGCACTGATCGTATCTGTGTGGGTGGAGCCCCCGTGACCTAGTCACCTCCTAAAGGCTGTCCCTTTTAATGCCACCGCCTTGGAGACTAGGTTTCAACAGGTGAGTGTCATGGGACTCTATCATTCAGACCACAGCAGCCATGGGGGCTCCTCCGGCCTGTCCTAGACCAACGCAATCACAAGGATCCTCCTGAGAGGGAGGCGGGGGGCCACAGTCACAGATAGGAGACAGTGATGTCATGAAGGGAGTTGAAGAAGAGAAGGTTGTGTGATATGGAACCACAAGCCAAAAAATACGGGGGACCTCTAGACCTCAGAAGAAGACAGAGAGAGAGAGAGAGAGAGAGAGAGAGAGGGAGAGAGAGACAGAGAAGCAGAGAAGACAAGGAGAGACAGAGAGAGAGAGACCAAGAAGACAGAGAGGGAGAGAGACAGAGGGAGACAGAGACAGAGAGGCAGAGAGATCAGTCACTCCATATTGGTCTAGAAAGAGGTGGACTCTCTCCTGGAGTCTGCAGAAGGAACGCAAACCGCGGACACCTTGATCTTAGACTTCTGACCTGCCGGACGCCACACGAATAAGCTTGTGCTGCTTTAAGCCACAGCATTTGCGGTCAGGGTGATCACAGCAGGAGGAATCTCAGCCAGGCCCTGAGAGATATGGACACCGAGCTCCTGGAGCGGCTGGATCCAGGCTTTCCCCGAGCCTGCCTGTCTGGCCTTTTCCCCGCTTCTGTGAGGTTCCTGACTTGGCCCTCTGCCCGTCCCCTGGGGAAGCACCGACCCGACTGCGCCCTCCGCAGCTGAGCGCGTCGTCCGCTGCGTGGGGTGCTGTTTGCTCCACTGAGGACGGTCCTTTGACTTGTTTATTCCACATTGAGGTCAGCAGTGCTGACTCACCGTAGCCGATAAGGCATGTGCTGAGGATTGTTTGTGTAGACACGTGGCAAACACTCAAAGGGAGAAAATTCTGCTGGAGATAACCAATCCGAGTTTTCAGGTTTCTCATGCTGCCTTTAATAGAATGTTAGAGAAAACCCCAGGAGAAAGAGAGATGGGCAGGGTCTGCGATCTCCCTGCATCCTGGGAGAGTTGGCCACAACTCTCATGTGAGTCATGGTAGCGCGTAGACCATGGCGGCCACCAGCCCGTTCATGATGTCAGAGTTGAAAGGGGCCAGAGTGAGTGTGATACGGAGAGCTCATGCAAAGATGGCTCCCTTTAGCTTTGATTTTTTTTTTTTTTTTTTGAGTCAGAGTCTCACTCTGTTGCCCAGGCTGGAGTGCAGTGGCCGCTCCCGGCCACCGCAGCCTCGACCTGCTGGGCTCAGGCAATCCTTCTGCCTCGGCCTTCCAAGTAGCTGGAACTACAGGCACACATCACCCCACCTGGATGATTTTTTGATTTATGGTACAGACGAGGTCTCATCAAGTTGCCCAGGCTGGTCTCAAACCCCTGGACTCAGGCATTCCTCTCACCTCAGCCTCCCAAAGTGCTGGGATGACAGGCTTGAGTCACCGCACCCAGTCAGCTTTGATTCTTTTTTAAAATACTTTTTTTATAGAGACGGAGTCTTGCTATATTGCCTAAGCAGGCTTTGAACTCCTGGCTCAAGTGGTTCTCCTGCCTTGGCTCCTGAAGAGCTCGGATTACAGGCATCCACCATCATGCCTGGCCTTCGCTTTGATTTTATTGCCGTTCTCCTTTCCATGAATGCCTTCTTGGTGCTGATGGACTGAGCCTCTAGTTATCTGTCTAACTCAGATCCCTCCTACTAGACTGTAAGCTGCTGGTGGCCAGAGGCAAGTTCACATCCATCAAAATTCCCCAGTGCCTGGTATAAGCACGAGCTTATTTGCACAATGACGTTTCAGTCCCCCGGTTTCCTCTCCTGAACTAGAGAATTACAGTCCTCACACCTGCAGTGCTTAAATCTACCCAAAACTCCTGGGGATGGCCAGTGGAAGGAGCAGCATGTCTGAGTTTGACTTCCAGTACTACCCACAGCTTGACCTTCGAGAAGCCACTCCCACTCTGGCTGACCCTGGGGGTAATGACACCTTTGCGGGATAAATGAGTCTCCCCCATGAGGGCTTTAGAGGGTGACAGCCTCTCAGTGTTGACTGTGTACCCCACCATGCCCAGCGCAGGGCCTGGCACCGAACGGGACACAGCGAGCGTCTGTTGTTTGAATGTGGGAGATGTCACTTGAAGTCATGTGTCTCGATCTTTCTCCTTTCTTACCATGGGTCCCAGGTGCTCTTACTCCAGAGACATGAAAGTCTCTAGTTCGCCACCCCCCTGTCCTCCCACCCTCCCACCCTGTCCTTCCACCAGACCAGACCCCTGCAAGTGTTTGAAAGCAGAGGTGGCATGAGCAAGCTCCAACGGTCTTTCCATCTCTTAGCAGAGTGGCCTTGGGCATGTCACTTAAGCTCTCTGGGTCTCTACTTTTTCTTTGCCCAGATGGGGAAAATAATTTAACCTCATCTGAAGGAAAGTGGAAGCTTTCACGAATGTTTATAGTAGGGCTTAGAACAGTTTCTGAGGGCCAAGTGCAGTGGTTCACGACTATAATCCCAACACTTTGGGAGGCTGAGGTGAAAGGATTGCCTGAGCTCTTGAGTTCGAGACCAGTCTGGGCAATTTGTTGAGACCTCATCTCTACAATTAAAAAAAAAATTAGCCAGGCATGGTGGCAAGTGCCTGTAGTTCCAGCTACTTGGAAACCTGAGGTGGAAGGATCACCTGAGCCCAGCAGGTTGGGGCTATGGGGGTCGTGAACATGCTACTGCACTCTAGCTTAGGTGACAATGTGAGACTCCAACTCAAACAAACAAACACACAAAAAAACCAGTGTCTGGTATACGTGTTATATGATATTCTAATCACCATCTCATCCCTTTGGCTAAGAAAATATTTTCTGGTATTTGAAGACTCAGCTTCAAAGAAAGCTCTAGTTCTTCCATAGAGCTTTCTTTGAAGTCCCCTGCTGCTACTATGTTGCTGTCTGTTTCTTCCTTCTGGTCTGTCAATGCGTGCTTCATATAATTAGGAGCTCTAATGTTTGATGCATAAATGTTTATCATTGTTATATCTTCCTGCTTAATTGACCCGTTTTTTCCTTATACAATGCCCTTCTCTGTCTCTTGTGGTAGGTTTTTTATTCAGTGTCTATGATGCCTGATATAGTATAATCACCCTAGTCTCTTTGGGACACCTTTTGCACAAAATATCTTTTTCCAGGACAAGCTTGGTGTCTCAGCCTGTCATCCCAGCACTTTGAGAAGTCAAGGCGAGAGGATTGCCTGAGCCTGCGGGTTCAAGACCAGCCTGGACAACTTGGCGAGACCTCGCCTCTACAATAAATCAAAAAAATTAGCCAGGCGTGGTAGTACGTGCCTGTAGTTTTGGCTATTTGGAAGGCTGAGGCGGAAGGATCGCTGAAACCCAGTAGGTCGTCACTGGGGTGGCTGTGAGTGTGCCACTGCCCTCTAGCCTGGGCGACAGAGTGAGATTCCAATTCAAAAAGAAAAAAAAAAGAAATATCTTTTTCCATTCTTATCCTTTCAGCCTATGTGTGTCCTTAGATCTAAAGTGAGTCTCTTGTAGACAGCATTTTTGTTTCCATTTGTTTGGCCAATCTATGTCTCTCTCGCTTTTTTTTGTTTGGTTTTTTTTTGAGTTGGGATCTCACCCTGTTGCCCAGTGCAGTCTTGACCACCTGGGCTCAGGCGAGCCTTCTGCTTCAGTCTCCCGAGTAGCTGGGAGTACAGGCATGTGCCACCACACCTGGCTAATTTTTTGATTTTTGTAGAGAGGAAGTCTCTCTATGTTGCCAGGCTGGTCTCAGACTCCTGGGCTCAAGCGATCCTCCCACCTTGGCCTCCCAAAGTGCTATGATTACAGGAATGAGCCACCATGCCTGGCCTAGCCTGTGTCTTTCTTTGATCTGCCCTCTCACTGTGGAGTGCCCCGTGTCTCTCTGGAGCCTGTGTATCTCCCAGCGAGGCCCTTGAGCTGCTAGACCGCTGTCTTGGCTTAAATCTCAGTATTTCATCTGAGTCTGTGGTTCTTTGAAAAAGGGGATTTTGCCATTCCCTTGCCACTTAGCACAGTGCCTGGCCCTAGCAGGCAGTCCACGTGTTTTATGAAATGAACAAAACAGGCAAGAATGATAATAGCTGACATTAATTAAACACTTGGGCTAGGTGCAGCAGGAAGCTGGCATTATTTATTTAAATTCTCACCACAAACCTACAAAGTCAGGGCTATGGTTATCTCCATTTTACAGATAAGGGGACTCAGGTTCAGAGGAGTGAAAGGAATTTTTAGACTTACCCAACTGAAAAACAACAGACCAGGATTTAAGCCCAGGTTGGCTGAATTCCAAATCTGGATTTGAACTCCCCTCAACAGTATCAGGCCTGGCTGCACGTAGCAGAAAACTCCAAGTGATCGTAGCTGAAACAGGATGCACTTGCTCCTTTATGTAACAGAAGCCCCAAGAGAGGCAGTCTAGGCTGGCCTGGCAGCATGGCGGTCTCACCAGGAGCCCAGGGTTCTATTTTCTGTGCTCCATCCTCCGCAGACTGCTTTTGTCCTCAAGGTGACATGGCCCCAGCTGACTGCTGCAGCTACAGCCAACACAACACCCACATTCCAGGTCAACAGCAGGAGGCGGCAAGTCAGAAGGAGGCATTCTCTCCCTTCAAGGTGACATTCTAGAGGTCCCACGCATGTTTTTATTTTAATTGCTTTAGAATAGATTATCAAAACTTAACAGCATGCACCTATTATGTCTGTTTCTATGGGTTAGGAATGTAGGCATGGCCTCACTGGGTCTCATGAAGCAGCCATTCAGGTGGCATTGGGCCATGTTCTCATCAAAGGCTCAAGGTGGGAGGGACCCACTTCCAAGCTCATGTGGCTGTTGAGAGAATTTTGCACCTCTGGCCCTGCAGGACTGATGGCCTCAGTCTTTTGCTGTTAGCTGAAGGCTGCCCCAGTTCCTGGAGGTTGCCTGAAGTTTCTCTCCGTGGGGGACTTCTCAAAAGAGACAGGCGAGCAAAAGAAAGGGAGTGCCTCCTTGGAGGTCAGGCATTACCAATCTCACTCCCATCTTATTCACAAGGATGTGAACCCCGGAGGTGAGGACGGTGGCGGCCATTGTAACAGTCTGTCCACCGCGTCCCATAAGACATGCCCACTCTTCTCCCATCAGCTAAAACCTATGGTCACGGTAGATGCAAAGAAATGTAGTTTTTAGCGGGTCATCAACATGTCCATTTAAAAATTGGGGCTCTGTTTCCAAAAAGCAAGGACATTTGCAGCCAGAAGCCACTTCTAAACTATTTTTCCTTCATTTGTTTCAGAGTACGTGAAAAAAAATGTCAATAAGCATAGACATTTTCTCTCAAGCTGTCACTAGTAATCTTAATTAAAGAAGAAAAAAAAAAACTACCATGGGTCATTGGATGTGTCCTTGTTCCTCAGAAGTTTTCTGGCAGTCTTTGCCATGTGCTGCCGACTTCTTTTCCGCTTGGCTTTATATCAGTTGTATATTTAATTGTAATATTCTAATTTCTTGAGAGGCCACAGAAACATACTCAGGGAATAATCAGGACATAATCAGGGACTCAAAAACAGCTTCAGGTGCAAGGAGAGTCATCAGAGAGTTTGTTAAAATGGCAAACACCTGATACAATCTTGATATCCAGTTATCATGTACCTCTTAGAAAAGATCAAGATAAACCACACATTGGGACTGAGACTGATAGGCCATCATAAAAGTCTTGTTTGCAATGTTTACATAGGTTGAGTACTCCTTATCCAAAATGCTTGGAATCAGAAGTGTTTCTGGTTTTTAATTTTTTTCAGATTTTGAAATATTTGCACATGTAATGAGATATCTTGGAGACAGAACCTATTTCTAACCCCAAAAGTCAAGTATGTTTTATAGATGAATATCCCCTATACACATGAGCTGAAGGTAAATTTATCCAATAGATTTGATAATTCTGAACATGAAACAGTTGTTTACCGTTAGCCATTAGAAAGCGAAGGGGATCACTATCTTAGCCACCCACGTGGACAGTCCGTGGTTGTTTGGGATCACCATTATATTCTACCAATAGGCACTCATTGTCTTACACATATTCACACATACATACTTAACAGTAAAAAATATGGCATATCATACAGTGAAAAAACCATGTGTCTGGGGAACTAGGCAGCATGGGAGCATCACCAGAGTACCCGGAATAGCTGTTTGACAGCAACAAACAAGACAGGCCTTCGGCCTCCAGCCATGATGCTGTGTTTTGATTCAAAGGTTGCTGTACAAGACATTTTATTTTTTCTTGGGTGAGAAGGAGCATCAGAAGCAGCTGAGGGACAGGAAAGCAGGACCTGCAGGGATGAGGAAACATTTTGCTAATGGCTCTTTAAAATGTTTCCTCCAGAGTCATCTGCATCCTTGATCCTGATTTTTGGTCTTAGAAGTCTCTCTCTCTATCTGATTTTACAAACCGGTGTGATTTCCTATTCTGTTGTGATTCACACAGTCTAGTACCTTGAGAAGTCCATCTGACATTGTCCCCATGTCTCTGCAGGCTCTCCTTGTGGAGTGTTAGCAATATCATCTTCATCTTACTGTTATCACAGTCACCTTGATTCAGAACCTTTCCAACTATTTCACCACTAGTCCACGATGGAATGTCTTGAGCCTTATTGTTGATGCTAAAAACGTCTTCAGGATTCACTTCTTCCAGCCTACTCACAGACTCTGAAGGAATATTTTTTGCATGTGTAAGGAGGTCAGGCAACCTTTCTAAAAATCACGTGACATACGGAATTCTCCAGTCATAACCTTGTCCATCATTATTGGAAGGAGGGACCTATAAAAACCTCAGAGAAACTTAGCTTAGTCTTTTTGCCTCAGCATAACCATTAGAAAGCATTTAGACATTCTACTTCAGGTCAGGTGGCAGCCTATCCTACCCCTATGGCAAATCTCCATCAGATGCAAGACCAGGACAGCCCAACCTTTCAATTCAAAATTTGGCATAATAAACTATAGTAAACTTCCAGGCTTGCTTGTCAAGGTGGAAGGTCAAAGCCATAGAAATGATAATAAGACCACCTTTGGTCAAGGAGTTTGCAGATGGCAAAATATCTATCAAGTCTCTTGCAGGAAAAACCCCTCTGGGCCCAAACCCCCAAGTTAACCTGACTAGCCCTTTGTGACCTATGTGACACAGACAGACCCCACCATGGCAGCAAACATGTAACTAACTCACCTATCTGCCTGCTGTCCATCACCTGACATCACTACTTGTGCTTACCTGCCCCTTTGTGTTGAGGAGCAGACCACCACCCAATCACCTTAATGACCTTTCCTCATCAAAAGAAATGGTTAAAAAGACTCAACCACGAGTGGCCATTTTCCATTGCCTTGCTAGACTTTGATGTGGCCATGTGCTCTTTGAGCTATGGCTATCACCATGCTTTCTGGCTTTGGCCCCCACCTGCACCTTAAGGAGGTGAATTCTCTCTCTCTCTTCTAATTTATCTTTAAATAAACTATATTTTCTAATCTAACTTCTGTGCAATTCTTTGCACCTTTCAGGTGGCATCATATCACACCTGAGACGCCCACACCATCAGCGGGCCTGATATAACATTCTGGAGGCCCCCCTGGGAGAGTGTGTCCCCAAACATCATCACTAAACATAATCTCAGACCGGAGGTAGTGTCCGGCATGCACAACCATGTCTTTCATCCTTGGGTTCCAAGAGTCGTGGCAGCATATAACACATTCTTCATGTTAAACTTCTTTTGAAAACCTTCCACACCCACAACTCTGTTTGCTGCTGCGACCGCGCTACTCAAGAAAGTGGTTTTCTATTAATTGCTCATTGATTTAAAGATACCCTGACCACATGGGCGAATGAATGAGATCAACATTTGGGGAAAAAGTATATGGCATAAACATTCTTTTTGATAAGAATTTCAGCAGGAGTATGAGTAGAAAAATTGTCTAGGAATAACAAAATCTTGTAGCCATCATCCAGTCCACCTTTCCTGCAGGCAGCATGAGCCAAACAAAATACAAAATATTTGTGAAACCAATCAGAAAAGTTATGCCTGGTAAACTATACCTTTTTGTTAGCATAACAATGGGCTGGTAAGAAATCAATTTATTTAAAACTGTGAGGATGCCCGCTTTTGCCTGTCACAGCAAGTGTACAGGTATGCATGCCTGCTGCATTGGCATATCCTGCACTATCATTCTGTCCAGGGCATCCTTAATTCCTTTAGGGGCTGTCTCATCCGATGAACTCAGTGTCATTCTGGGTCATTAATGCCAAAAGCTTAATGTTTCATCAGCCGTATAGACTTATTCTGGTGTCAGATTTTTTGTCAGCAATGACTTTGACAAACTCATCTATGCATGCCTTCGCAGCTTCATGATCAGCAGATGTTTGATCACTGCAGATTGTTAAAATTTTAGTGCCACATCTTTTCTTAAATTCCTGCAACCAGCTTGTTAAATATTCACAGTTTCCTTCAATCACGATCAACATGCTATTAAGTGGCACATGTTCGCTGTGATGCTGATGGATCCATTCTTTTGATACACGATTGAGATCTTCCTTTTTAAGCCTCATTCCCAAAATGCAATGCTTTTCTACTTCCCATTAGCATCTGCTCATCACTTCCAGCATAGAATACCAGTATCCTCTCTTTCTGATTCTTCAGGTCGCATATGGTGGTCATTCCAACACTGTACCCTTCAGTGAGACACCTCATAGTTACACCACTGTCCAGTGTCTTCAACAGCTTGGCATTCTGTGCTAGAAACATAGACGCTTCCCATTTTCTTACCATTGTTACCCATAGGGATATCTGCAGGCCTTTTTGATATTTTCAACAATATATTTACATCACAGAGCAGACAACAAGAAAATAACACATAGTGAGTAACACACATAGCTCTTAGCTGCAAATGGGTCATTGTGGAACACCCTGACATTGGCTCGACTGGACTGCACATGGGCCCCTTTGTGACCCTTTGTGAGTGTCAGAAAAGATATACCACAGCCGAAGAGGACTGGGTGGTAGGGGTTTTTTTTCCTTTGGGGTTACTAAATAAACTGTGTACTATGTGCCTGAAATTTGACTATGGAATTTTTCACTTGTGACTTCATGTCAGAGCTCAAAAAATTTTGGATTTTGCAGCATTCAGATTAGAGTTATTCAACCTATATAACAACCATAGCAAAATGCTCAGAATGTGATAGGTAAAATCAAACAGGATCGGTAACTGTGTATGTAAAGTGACTTCAATCATTTAAAGAATTTGTGCAATAAGAATAATCTGAAAGATCAATTACAAAAATGTCAACCATGTTTATCTTTGACTGATGGGATTTCAGGCTCAATGTATTTCCTTCTTTCCAAGGTTTTGTGTTTTTTTTTTAGATCTCACACCATGGGCAAGGATTATTTCTAGCATCAAAAAGAGGGAAAATAAATACGTTCATACACATGCACCAGAAGGAAATAAGTTTCACCTGATATGAATTGCACGGGTGAAACATGGCTGAGGTGGCAGCTGACATAATGGCTCCATCGGTCAAGCTGAATATTGACATTCCTCCCAGAAAACTAGTGAAGAGGGAACGTCTCTGAACCCATCAACCTAGCGTTTCTCTTTCATGGCTCCCCAAATGATCACAAGTGGAAGGGTTGGCCTGGGAATAGGGCAGGACAATATGAATTCCCAGGGGCCCACGTGATGACTACCCATTGACAGCAGTATCCCGAAGACAATCTCTGCATCCCACCTACAACCACCACGGCCAGTGCCCTCTATTCCTAGCCCTCAGTGGCCAATTGCTCCCTTCCCAGACCACTGGCATGTCTGTCTGAGCAGGAGATTGCTCTGCCTTTGCAGGGAGCAGGCTGGAGGAGCCCACAGCCCCACAAGCAGCTCGTAACTAACGGATACGGGAGTGGATGGATGCAGGTTCAGCTTTTTTGCCAGCCAGTGCTGAGTTGGGCTCTCTGTGGTCCTTCAGAGAGGCCCAGCAGGTCTGATTTCAGGTTCCCACAGTGGTAACCTGCTCATGGATGCGTCCAGCCATGGAGCCACCCCATTCCTCACTTCACTTTCTTGCTCCCTGGTGCTTCCTGAGACCCCTTCCTGAGTGAACTATGTTCACACATCCCTGCATTCGAGTCTGGTTCTTGGGAGGCTGGACCCAAAACGTGCTGGCTCTGCTCCGACGTCATAAACATTCTTTGCTCCTCATATAGCTTACGCCGGGGACGCCGTAAATGCAACTGTCAACACAGGACATCGAGGTGGAGACGACGCCAGAAGCAAGCTAATGTTGAACAAGGAGTTCATGTAGATGTCAACGTCATTCAAAACAAACGCCAAATGGTGGCTCTGAAACAGAGTGCAAGTTGTATTAAACTTAACAGTTTTTTTAAAATAATAAAAAGAACAATCACCAGCTGGTGGAAACAGGAATGTTAGAAACACGTCAGGGCACAGACTTCCTCATTTTATATTGCGGGAAGTTGATGATACTGCTTGATGCTGGAAAATGTAGCCAAAGGGGGAAAAAACTCCAAACTCAATGTTTTTCCTATAGACATATATTTTAACTGTAGTTGAGAAGACTTATAAATGTAGCGTTTTTGCTTTGAATAAGTTTATCACGTTCCTCGTTTTCTGAATCTCATTTTCATTTTATTAGGTCAACTCATTTTCCCAAGACCACACAATCAATAGATGATTCTTGGGAAGTAGAATCCCAATACCCAAGGTCATGAGCCACTCCTCAGTACCCTGCCACTGTGGTTCTATTTTTATTTTATTTTTTTGAGTCAGGGTCTCACTCTGGCACCTGGGCTAGGGTGCAGTGGCAAGATCACGGCTCACCACGACCTCCACCTCCTGAGGCTCTTGCCTCAGCCTCCTGAGTAGCTGGGACTACAGGCGGGCACCACCATGCCTGGCTAATTTTTTGATATTTTGGTAGAGATGAGGTGTCGCTCTGTTGCCCAGGCTGGTCTTGACCTCCTGGGCTTAAGCAATCCTCCCTCCTTGGCCTCTCAAAGTGCTGGGATTGCAGACATGACCCACCACACCTGGTGATGTGGTTCTGTGTTAGTGACACAGGGCTATGTGGGTGTGTGTTGGAATTGGGTCTGAAGTGGAAATCAGTGCTCAGACACCGAAGCCTTGTTTGCTAGACGGAGGTGTTTGAAAGTCTCCTAGAATCCAAGGATTATCGCCAAAACAAACAAAAAGCTACTTTGGTGTTTCTGTAAAACTTATCCATGATTTTCTTTTTTTTAAGTTCAAGCGATGTTGAAAATCACAAAGAAAAAATTAAAAGTCATTCAAATTTCCACCACCCTGAAGAAAAACTGCTGTTGTTGCTATCTGGTAAACATCATTGCAGACAGTTGACTAATGGACCGCAAGCCCTCTGAGCATTCAGCTTCCCCACAGCAAATGCTCCCGGGGTGGGAGTGGGTGGGCTTGTGTCTGCCTTTTTCGCTGCTGCAGCCACAGTTTCCGGTACAGTGTTTGGCACACAGCAGGTGCTCAGTACACATTCCTTGAATGAATAATGGAAATACTTTAACAAAATTCAGGTGCTCTAGGTCACTAGAATATTACTTCCAATTATAATTTTTTTTTGAGTCAGAGTCTCACTCTTGTTGCCCAGGCTGGAGTGCAGTGGCACACTCATGGCCACTGCAGCCTCGACCTGCTGGGTTTAGGGAAACCTTCTGCCTTGGCTTTCCGAGTAGCTGGAACTACAAATGCATGCTACCATGCCCTGCTAGTTTGGGTGTGTGTATGTGTGTGTGTGTGTGTGTGTGTGTGTGTGTGTGTGTGTGTGTGTGTGATTTATTGTAGAGACGAGGTCTCACCAAGTTGCCCAAGCTGGTCTCGAACCCCTGGGCTTAGGCAATCTTCTCGCCCCGGTCTCTCAAGGTGCTGGGGTTACAGGTTGAGCCACTGTGCCCAGGGCCAGTGATAATTTAAAATGAAATCCATCTCTCAAGCTGCCCTTGTGATAAGTTAGGAGCTACTAGTGTTGAACACATCCTTGGCATATTTTTATTTAAAGAGGCTCTGAAGTTCAACACCTTAAAGCGAAAATCCCATCTCTAATGTCTCTCCATGGTGACAGAACTCTGGTGTGTGACTTTGGTTACTGGGGTTCCATTTCCCATGAGTGGTGTGGTCTTGGGACTTCTCATTGACCTAAATAAGTCTCAGTTTTGCTTTGTTCGAAACGATAATCTTGCCTACCTTTTGCACAGGATGCATATTAGAATCAAACAAGACATGAAAGTGTGTTACAAAATGCGACTTCCCGACAAAGGCCGTCAACATAATTTCCGATACCGTGTAATCTTCCCATAAAGTCCATTAAGACACTGCGTCTATTTCCCTCACGGCCTTTGAATCTGGGCCAGGCTTCATAAGTGGACAGGATGTGGCAGAAGGGACACTGCGACTTCTGAGGCTGGAGTAGGAAGGTGAGACCCTCTCAACTTCCCTGCCCCGATTTAGATGACAAGACGTCCAACCTTCAGCCTTGACTCTACTCAAGTATCTGTAGTTCTATCATCTACTTCTGGGGAGACATGGCCATTGTTCTTTGTCGTTCAGAGTGGTTTAGAGTCTACTGTGGGTTGGGAGAGAATCCACTTGGAGTCCTGACGAGCACTATATAGACCAGCGAGATAACAGTTTCCCAACTGATGGAAGGAGGAGAAAACAGCAGAATCTGAAAGCTCTTAAGGAAAACAAAAATCAGTAACAGGTTTTCACCATCGAGTTGGATTTGTCTAATAGAGACTCAACCTTCTGAATATTTTTCCAATCCAACCACTCCTTGCCTTCATTATTCATTCAACAAATATCAGTTAAGCCCTCGCCATGTGTCTGACCCTGCTCTAGTCTCTGGGGATAAAATCATGAACAAAGCAAAGTTCCTGCCTTCGTGGCGCTAACATTCTAGTGGGCACGTGGTCAGCCATTTTGATGACTTGCTTAGTTCACATTCTTGTTATGGTTCCTGTGGAGAGCTCCAAAACCCACCAGGCTTATTCATGACTTTGAGCATTCTCTCTGCCTAGAACATTTTTTCCATTCTTCTCCCATTTTTCCCAATTCTTACTTAGCTCAGTTAAGGCATTGCCTCTTCTAGGAAGTCTTCCCTGATTTTGCACTCTGGTTGTATTAGGTGTCCTATTAACGTGCCTCCTGCAAATGCATCTCCTTCGCACATCCCCAAGAATTCTTTTGTCTTGATACTTATCACCTCTAATGCAATTGGCTTTTTATTCAACTTTCAATTCTTCTAGAAAGTGAATGATGCAAGGAAGAGATTATGTCTTTGCATTCTGAACATAGTGCCAGGAAGAGAAACAATATAAAATACATGTTTATTGAACATAGAAATGGATGGATGGACTGAGAATGGATGAATGGAAGGACGGATGGGTAAATAGATGGGAAGATGGAGAGAAAAGTAGGCAGGTGGATGATGTGTTTAAAAATGGATTGTTGAATGGATAGATGGATGAATAGGTACATGGAAGGATGGGTGTTGAAATTCAAGACTAGATAGTTAAATGCATGTAAGTCTGTATGTATGTATGTATGTATGTACTATAATGAAAAGGTTTGACATATTGTGAGAATTATCCAACTATGACATAAGGCCACAAAGTAAATGCACTCTGTTGGGATAATGGTGCCAGTAGACTCGTTCGACATGGGATCGTCACAAAACTTCAATTTGTAAAAAAAAAAAAAAAAAAGACGCCATTTGTGAAATGAAGTGAAGCAAAGCATAATAAAGCAAGGTGTGCCTGTGTGTATGTGTGTATTTTGGACAAATTAAAGAATGAATGGCTGGAGAGTTGGATGGATAGATGACAAATTAAAGAACTATGGGTAGATAGTAGACGGATGGATGGATGGATGGATGAGTAGATGGACAGATGGGTAGGTAGAGGGACATACAGATGCACGGGTGGATGGGTGGATGGATGGATGGATGGATGGATGGTGGTTGATGAGGTGGTCTCCCCTTGTACAGCAGCATCCTCTGCAACACATGATGGACTCTGTGATCTGGTTTCTTTCTTCCTCTCCAAGTTCATTTCCCAGGACAACTCTAGCCTCAACTCAGCATCCTACACGGAAGTATCTACGAGCTCTCAGCTGGATTTTACTGAGCCCCCCCTGACCTGGCCTTTAATTTGCATCTTCCCACCTTTATGCTTTTGCTCCTTCTACCCGGGACGTAGTTGCCCCCCCACACCCCCAGGCCTCTTCCTCTCCTCATCCTGTCCCTCGTTTCCCTGTACAGAATGACACCTTTGCCTCTCAAGTTCTTCCGCTTGCTTCTCAGTTTACCTGTTTGCCATCTGCGCTAGCCTGGGAGTTGCTGGAGAAAACAGACCTAGATCTTATTCATCTTGGAATAAGATTCTGCACGTGGCAAAGAGCAGGGACTCAGTAAACATGTGTTCAAATGTAACAGCGTGATAAGGCAGAGTGGCAACCGCTGAAGATGTTCATGTCCGAATCCCCAGAGCCTGTAAGTAGGTTACTGTAACACCAAAAGGGACTTTGCAGATGTGATTAGGGATTTTCAATAGGAGGATAATCCTGGAACGTCCAGATGGGACCAAGGTGATCACAGGGGTCCTTACGTGACGGAAAAGAGAGGCAGAGAGTCAGAAGGGATGTGACAATGAAAGCAGATATCAGAGTGATGTGACTGCTGACTTGAAGGATGGAGTGGGGACCACCAGCCAAGGCGTGCAGGAAGCTTCTAGAAACTAGAAAGGGTAAGAAAACAACATTTCTTCAGAGCCTTCAGAAGGAGTGCAGTCCTGCTGACCCCTCAGCGGGAGCCCGTGGAATTCCATTCAGCGTGTCTGTCCCCTAAAACTGTAAGGTAATAAGTTTGTGTTGTCTCGAGGCACTGAATGTGTGGGCCTTACCGCAACTGTAGGAAACCAAGGCAAATGTTGATAACCCGTGCCTATCGAAGGCTTTCTACGGGCGCCTACTGTGTGCAGAACGTCACATTTGTACCTCGTTGGGCTTCTGGAGGAAGTCACTGTCACGTGGGTAGTAAGTGACAGACATGGATAGGAACCCCACAGGCCAGCTCCAGAGGCCCAGCTCTTAGCTACCCCCCAAGTGAAAGATGGCTAGAGACCTGCATCTCTGTGGTCCCCAGACTCCGTGTTCGACTGATTTTGTGTTGACTCTGAGGGAGCATCGAGAGGGATCCTGTCTCTTAATCCAGACCCTTCTTCTTCCACGTCTCCTTTCCATCTTCCCTTTTCCTTCCTTTCTCACGAGGAAGCCACTGTTTCCTGAGAGCCAAGGGAGCTGGGAGGCAGCTCCCTGAGCCAGCCAGGCTGTACCCTTGTCTCTGCCCAAGGCTCCCCAACCCCCGCCTCACGGAGGAGAGGAGGTGGTGAGGTGCCAAGTCAGCCTCAGGCACTAGCCAGGTGGGCTGTGGCTTTTCCCAGAAGCCAGTGTGCTGTGCCAGACTCTTCTGGAACCTGTCAGCCCACCATGCCAGGCAAATTCCTGTTCTGCTGCTGTGACCCTCCCCCATGGGGCAGGCAGCGTGCGGTGGTGTCTACATCCAGGTGTGACCGCCAAGGCCTTCTCCGGAGTCAGCTTTGGCCCTCTTGCCTCCCACGGGCACAAAGAGCAGCAGGCAGGAATGTGGAGGGTTCACAGAGAGATGGAAAAGCAACTTGTTCACCAGCGATCACAGAAACGCACGCTGCTCACCTGGCAAATTTGCCAAAATAAATAAATAAATAAAAATTATGAATATCCATTGCTCTTGAGAATACCAGAGCAAATTTCCTACAATTCAAATTAGCCTATATAATACTTTTAAACACTTCTTGCCCTGTGACCTGCTAATTCTACTTCTAGAGAATCATAATAAAAAGAAAAAACAATAACAAAACCAGAAATCCGGACAATGATTTATGTCGAAAAATTACCATTGCTGTGTTAATTATAAGAAAAAAAGAGAAACAACACAAAATCAAACATTAGAAGATCAGACAAATAAATTTTACTAATTTCATATACGGGTATCCTAAAAAGACTGGCTATAAAATGAAAGCTTTATGAGATTTTAAGAGTATGAGAAATTTTTTCTGATAAAGGATTATGTGAAATTCAATAAGCATACACACATATACTTTTAAAAGAACACATGGGAATGTTACACATGGTTATCTCTATGGCTGGGATGTAGTTTTAAATTTTTTCTTTCTTGTAATTGCAAGAGGGACCCCAACAATAACTGGGATTATTTTTTTGGAGAGTGGGCCCCTTGTAGTACAGGGGATACCCTACTAGGTAAGTGTTACCCTACTAGGTAAGTGTTCTAGGAACCCATTGGCATCCGTGTACCAGCTAATACTGTGAGAGGCTGCATTAGGCTTCAGCTAATGTTTTTGGAGATTCTTTTAACCCATTTGCCCACTTGATGATGGGTGATTTACAAGCATACCTGTCCGCTCTGTGCTGAGTGTTCAGCAATCTTTTTTTTTTTTTTGAGTCCAAGTCTCACTCTGTCACCCAGACTGGAAGGCAGTGGTATACTCACAGCCACTGCAGCTTAGACCTGCTGGACTCAGGGGATTCTTCTGCCTCAGCCTTCCAAGTAGCTGGAACTACAGGCACACACTACCACAAATTGTTTTATTTGTGGCTAATTGTTTTATTTATTGTAGAGATGAGGCTAATTGTTTTATTTATTGTGGAGATGAGGTCTCGTCAAGTGGCCCAGGCTGGTCTGAAACTCCTGAACTCAGGTAATCTTCCCACCTTTGCCTCCCAAAGTGCTGGGATTACAGATGTGAGCCACTGTGTCCAGCTGCATTCAGTAGCTTTGGACCAAAAAAAGGATGACACTCGTGCCCCACTTTCCTATTCACCCGATGTAACCCTGAGCGACTTGTTTGCTTGTTTGTTTCCCGGGTTGAAAAAAGTCCTCAAAAGGAAACGTTTTGCCCGTGAGAAAGAGGTGAAACAAAAAATAGCAGAAGCACTAAAAAGCATTAAAATTGACGAGATCAAAAACTCTTTAGAGCAGTGGAAAAATTGTCTTGAGAGGTGCATTACATTAGACGGAGAATGCTTCGAAGGTGACTGAAGTTTAAACATGTAAGAATAAATCATATCATTTTTTATAAGTAAATTCTGGATTTTGGGGGATCCTCTTTTTATCTGTGTTTTCCAGCATAACATTTTATTACATTTATGTTACTCTGAAATGAGACTAAACATAGGTGCTATCTGTGTAGCCCGTATCCGAGACAGCCATGTCTACCAAGTGCTGACCACGTGGTAAACGTCATCAAGTCAGGTGTTCCGGAGATGCTGAAGACCCAGGGTGAGATACTCCCAGAGGCTGTCAGATTTGGGAGGAGGTGAAAGCAATGGCTGGCCCATCACACAGAGCCCTCAGCGAGCGAACTTTGATTGTAGAAAGAACAGGTCTGTCTGCAAAGCTCTGCCAGGCCCCCGTGGCAGCTGACCTCGCCTCGGTACCAGTTTTGAACATGCTTCCCCGGGAAGGGTGCCAGGCCTCGTAGGTGGACATTATAGCTTTGGAAACAAAAGCCAATCAACAACCGGCAAAAGCATTTTCTGGCTCCACATTTCAGAGGCCTGGTCCCCACCTCTGAAAACTCAGAGCTGACTTCACAGTGGGTTTTCACAACCCCCTTCCCTGACCCTTCCCCTCCGCCTGGCCCACCCTGGCCTCACGGAGCAGCCCCCAGGTCCCTCCCACTGCTTCCTGCTGTGTATACTGTACTTTCTTCAGAAGGTCGGACCTCGCACAGTGGAGAACATAAGTTTGGAACCAGAGATGTGAATGTGAATTCCAGCATTGCCGCTCATGAGCCATGTGATTTAGTGACCATGAGAATGACCAGACCTCTCCAAAGCTCAGTTTCCTCATCTGAAAAATGGACATAAAGCTCTCCCCAGGGAATGGGTGGTGTGAGCATCCATCAGTTGAGTATTTGCTGAGTTCTGACTGTGGAGGGAGCCCGGTACAGGGGAAAGAGTCTGGGTTGCTAAACCATACTCTGCAAAAGAAGAGAAAAAACCCTGATACGCAACCTCCCGTGGTGAACACACTCCCACCCCAGCCGGGTTCAAGATCCCCAAAGTTTAACCTGTTGGCAGGAATTCTGTGTATTTAACAATCAGCTCTTGGGATGTGTGTGAGCTTCAACACAGCACTTGGCCCCAGAAGATAAACTTGGCACTGGTATCCATGGAACTCACGGTTTAATGGGTTATTAGTATAAATATCTAATCTATATGGGTCCTGACTCTACACACAAAGATCTGTGATGGCAGGGACACATTCTAAAAACAAAACAAAACAAATTTTTCTCACTATGTTATCCTCCATCCTGACAGATAGTATATACCTAACAATATGTGTTGAACGAATGAGTGAATGAATGAATGCCTTTAATAGCAAACAAAATAATCAACAGTTGAGCTAAAAGTTGAGATGGAAAATAACAGGAGTCACACTTTTAAATCGGTGATGTCTGGAAGGAAGAAATATTTAAGAATCACATGAAATAATATACTTAAAGGATATAGCAGTGTCCACTCTATAGAAAGTACTTCATAACGCAGTATGTGGTCTTTAATATTTCCGTTCCTTTGTTCTTTGGGGCCAAATCTCACTAAAACCCCAGCTCAAGTGGCATGTCACTTCCTGGCATAGTATCCTCCTACTTCCTGTCCCCACCCCCGCCCCTGTGGAGATGCCCTCCCCCACCCCATGACAGCCCCGTCACAGCTTCCTGGAGGTGTCTGGATCATGCCTTTGCCCGAGACCCTGGTGGCTGAGCCCAGGAAGCTTCACACGATCACATCTGTGCTCTGGAATGATCCTGACTGTTGGGTCTGGGTATGGAGCACGGGACCTTCTCTTCCTCGGGGGTGGTCAGGAGCCTGGGATAGGGAAGCCTGTGAGGTTAGAACTGGCAGTGTTGCGGTCACCTGGCTCTCACCTTCGGCAATGTCTCACCTTTTGAGTCCTTGGGTTTTCTCATCTGGAAAAAGGGAGGGTTTGGACTCCACAGTGTCTGAGTCTCCTTCCAGCCCTCACATGTTCTGGTTTTATCACTGGACACTCTAGAATACGTCCTCAATGTTTCCAAACGCTCTGGACCGCAAAAATAAGCAATGCCTTCCAGATGGCCACCAAGGAGCCTCCAGCAAAAACACACAGTTGAGGGCTGAGAAAGATCGAGGCTGCATGACCCCTCACCTCCGCTGCCCACCTGTCCCATTGCTTCCGGTCTCCCCGGTGGTCAGCCTCCCTGGAGCGCCCTGCTGGCTTCAAAGGCTCAGCACCATCTCAGGTCACTGAGGATGGCCATATGTGCTCATCCTTTTTTAATATTCCACGTGTAGGCCAGGCTCAGTGGCTCAGCCTGTAATCCCAGGACTTTGGGAGGCCGAGGTGAGTGGATGGCCTGAGCCCGCGGGTTCGAGACCGGCCTGGGCAACTTGACAAGACCTCATCTCTACAATAAATCAAAAAATCAACCGGGCGTGGTAGCGCGCGCCTGTAGTTCCAGCTACTTGGAAGGCTGAGGCGGAAGGATCGCCGGAGCCCAGCAGGTCGAGGCTGCGGTGACCGGGAGCAGCCACTGCACTCCAGTCTGGGCGATAGAGTGAGACTCCAACTCAAAAAAAACAAAAAATTCCACGTGCAGAAGTCCCATCTCTGCCGGAATGCCTCTATCCATGGGGAGCTCCCTACTACAGAGAACGAGGCTTCCGTGGTTGGGGAAAGAGTCTGAGAACATGGAGAAAGACGGTAGAGCTGGAGAGAAGGAAAGAGAGCCAGCCCTCTACTAAGCACGCAGAAGGCGGCAGCCACATAGGACGTAGCCCTCCCTTGCAAATTGTCTCCTGGGATCTTCCTGACGATCACAGACTCATGCCTAATCATCTCATTTTATTCTTACTTTTCTTCATATTCTTTTATTTTATTTTTATTATAAAGATATGAGGTACAATTCAGAGTTAGGCATACAAACGTTGATTATGCAGGTCCCCTTGTTGATGAGGTATGCCCCTCCCTCCCCGAGCAGCTTCCCTCAACTGCCAATCCCACCCCCCTCCCCTGACGGTTTCCCACTACTACCAGTCCCTTTCTTGCAGTATTATAATTGTTCAAAGTCTGCTTGTGACTGAGAATATATGGTACTCTGTTCTTTGTTTCTGTGACAGATCACTGAATATGATCGACTCGAAATTCATCCAAGTTGCCGTGAAGTCTGTATGTTTGTCCTTCTTTATGGCTGCACACTATTCCATTGTGTATATGTACCACATTTTTTTAAGCCAGTCCAGCTTTGAGGGGCAGCATAGTTGGTTCCATGTTCTTGCCGTTGTGAATAGAGCTGCAACAAACATACGTGTGCAGGTATCTTTTTTGTAGAATATTTGTTTTTGTTTTGTTTTGTTTTGTTTGAGTTGGAGTCTCATTCTGTCACCCAGACTGGAGTGCAGTTGCCGCTCCCGGCCACCGCAGCCTCGACCTGCTGGGCTCCGGCGATCCTTCCGCCTCAGCCTTCCAAGTAGCCGGAATTACAGGTGTGTGCTACCACTGGCTGATTTTTTGATTTATTGTAGAGATGAGGTCTCGCTGCCCAGGCGGGTCTCGAACCCGCGGGCTCAGGCAATCCACTCACCTCAGCCTCCCAAAGGCGCGGGATTACAGGATGAGCCACCGAGCCCGGCTTTGTAGAATATTTATCCTCATTTTAGAGGCGAGAAATCGAGGCTTGGAGACACTGAGTCACATGCTTGAGGATGCACACTGGGGATCTGAGCCAGCATACCTTGTGCTGGCCACATGCTGCCTGAGACGGAGCTCCAAGCAACCCTCCCTGGGATGGCAGACCCTGCATTGTAATCACCCTAAACATCCCCTCTGCCACCCCACACTCCTCTCTTAGAGGCCCTGGGTCTCTGGGAGCCCTTGAGGGAAAACTCACATTGCCTCCAAGGACTCAAGGGAGGAGTGTTTTCACTTATTGGGTACTTGTAAGGTGACCCAAATTCTCCCAACTGCTTCTTCTCCATTATATCATACACCCCTTCACAGAGGCCACAGAGTTTATGCTTAATAAGTATTTGTTGACTGGGCACAGTGGCTCATGCCTGTAATCCCAGCACTTTGGGAGGCCAAGACCAGAGGACTGCTTGAGCCCCGGAGTTCGAGACCAGCCTGGGCAACATAGCAAGACTTCATCTCAACAAAAAATTAAGATTAAAAAAATTAACTGGGCATGGTGATGTGCAACTGTAGTCCCAGCGACTTGGGAGGTTGAGGCAGAAGGATCACCTGAGCCCAGGAGGTCAAGGCTGCAGTGAGCCATGATTGTGCCCCTGCACTCCAGCCTGGGTAACAGAGTGAGACTCCCAACTCAAAAAATGGCGGCTCTAAGAGGTTGGGTGACATTTGGGCCCCACCGTTGATGAAGAGAGCTGGACTTGAACCCAAGGCTAGCTGGCTCAGGGCTCAGGTCCCTGTCTCCACAGAAAGCCACATGTTCCAATTCACCCCACTGAATTTGCCCCCGGCTCAAAGTCCGCGGGAGATTGGGACTAATCAGCTGTGTTTATAAAAGGCAGGTGTGGTGGACTCAAGGCCCTGGTTACTCATTACATTTTATTAACGCTGATCTCGCAAACCTCGTAAGTAAGACCAAGGGGTGGCAAGTCACCCAAAGGCCAAGGCAGACAAACCAGAGCCGTACTGATTAGCCAAGCCCTCGTCATCTGGGCCAGCCAGCTGCTCAGCGGCTTTGGATGGGGCCAAACCTCCACTGCCTCTGCCAAAGTGGCCCAGGTCAAAGGCTGGGCTTGTTTTCTGGGCCTCGCCCATCAGGAGTCTTGAAAACCAGTTGTGGAGAGGGTGCCCTTGACTTTGGCAAGACTCTTTTTTTTTTTTTGGAGACTTTTAATGGCCCAATGACTGGGTGTTTTCAAGAAGGCGGTTCCTCGAGCCTTGCTTCTTCTGATCCCATGAGGCTCACTGTGAGGACATGGGCGTTCCTCCTACCTGACTTGGGGACCTGGGGAGAGGGCCGGGCTGTCTTCTCGCTGGATGCAGGGCCTCTGTGCCACCACCAATCTGGCCTTCGGGCTGGACCAGGGTGGGGGATACTGGCGACATTCTCTGGCCCCTCTGAGATAAGCCTGCTAGTCTTCTTGGCTTCAATGTTTTCATGAATCATCTCTGTGGAGAAATAGAAAAGGGAGGAGAAGAATGACCACCAAGAGGAGCCAACAACAACTTTAAAATGAACTGGAATTTTCAAAGTCCCCCCAGTCCCTGGGTATATGAATCTCCTCTGGCTACTGCCACAAATTGCCACAAACTTAGTGGCTCGAAGTAACGTGAATTTGTTACTTTAAAGTTCTGTAGAACAGAGGTTGGCAGTGTGTCTCCATGGGGTAAAATCAAGGCAGAACCACATTCACTCCAGAAGCTCTTGGAGAGAGTCCATGTCCTGTTCCTCAGCTCAGGGCCCCGCATCTCTCTGTCATCATGTCTCCTCTGACGCTGATCCAGCTGCCTCTCTCTTACAAGGACCCTTGTGATGATACGGGGTCCACTGGGATAGTCTAGGATAATCTCTTCATCACAAGATCCTTAATTCAATCACACCTGCAAAGTCCCTTTCGCTATGCAAGGTAACCTATTCCTGGACTCTGGAGATGGGGTCATGGACACCTTTGGGGGCCAGTATTCAGCAGACCATGATGGATTTGCGCTCCATCTGCAGTGATCACAAGCAGACTCTTGGTCCCAAAGGCCACCAAGCTTTCCAATGACCCCAGAGACACAGGCGTCTCAGACATCTCTCTCTTTGGGGCCCCTTCCCAAGGGCTTGATGGGGCAAGCACTGGACACCCCTCTCTCAGGCACATTTGGATCTTCAGGTGGGAGGCATTCATGCTGCCAGGCTTCGATTCCCCAGCAATCCTTTCTGAACATTTCCCTAACCTGGATCCCGATGGAGCTCTGGCTTCTGTTCTCTCTCTCGGACTTGGGTCTGAAACCAGACTTGGCCATGCCAAGGTCATGAGTGACCTTGGGCAAATCGTTGCCACCTCCTGACCCTCCATGCCTTTCTGGGCACAAAAGGGCCCGATTCCATCTCCTTTCGAAGGTTGTTGTGAAGGTAGGTTGAAATAGGAGATGTATAACTCTGATGTCACTCAAGGCTTCCTTGCTTCTTGGAATCCAGATAAGACTTTGGAAAAACACATTCTGGTACTCCCCCTGCTTTAAGTCTGCCAGCAGTTCCCACACTTGTCACTAAGTGCTGTCACTTGCCAGTCCTGGTGCCTGTGGGGACCTGTATGGTCAGACCACTGTCCACCTCTTTCATCTCATCCCAAAACATCCAAGCAATCTTGGCTCACTGGGAACCAGTCACACTGACATGTTTCTTATTCCTTGAACACACCCCACTAGGACTGTCTTATTTTGATTTCCGTTGCTACAGCATAATACCACAGACTGGGTCATTTATAAGTAAAAGAAATTTATTTCTTATGGGTCTGGGGGCAGGGAAGTCCAAGGGTGTGACACCAGTATCTGGTGAGTGTCATCCCATGGTAGAAGGTGGAAGGGCAAGACAGGGTGAGACAGAAGGAAACTGAACTCCCAAGGTAACTAACCCACACCTGGCATCATGACACAAATCCATTCATGGGGGGTTCTCCTCAATACACAGTCACCCTCAGAGGCCCCGCTTCTCAACACTGCTGCCAGGATACCACTTTTCCAGCACACAAATTTCTGGGGGACATATTAAAGCCATAGCAACCCACCTCTGGCCCTCCAAATGTGTGTCCTTCTCACATGAAAAATACATTCATTCTGTCTCAGTAGTCCCCAAAGTCTTTTTTTTTTTTGAGTTGTAGTCTCACTGTCCTACAGGCTGGAGTGCGGTGGCATGCTCACAGCCACCGTAACCACAATCTGCTGAACTCAGGCAATCCTTCTGCCTCTGTCTTCCAAGTAGCCAGAGCCACAGGTGCTTGCCACCATGCCCAGCTAATTTTTTGATTTATTGTAGAGATGAGGTCTTGCCAAGTTTCCCAGGCTAGTCTCGCGCCCCAGCTCGGGCAATCCTCTCACCTCTGCCTCCCAAAGTACTGGGATTACAGGTATGACCCACCACACCTGGCTTCTCCAAAGTCTTAACTTGTTCCAGCACCAAACTCAAAAGTCAAAAGACTCATTTATGCTACATATGGGAGAGACTCAAAGCACAATTCACCCTGAGGCAAATTCTGTTCAGCTGTTGTGAGCCTGTGAAATTAAAACACAGTAATCTGCTTTCAAAATACAGTGATGGGGCAGGAATTCATAGACACTTCTGTTTCAAAAGGAGAAAGAGGCAGGAAGAAAGGGATAATGGGTTTCAAGTGCCATGGTGTCCAAAACTCAACAAAGAAGACAACATTAAACCTTAAAGCTTAGAATAATCTTCCAAACAGTGGCTCATGCCAGTAATTCCAGCACTTTGGTAGGCAGAGATGAGAGGATTGCCTGAGCTCAGGAGCTCAAGACCACCCTGGGCTGGGCTCAGTGGCTCAGCCTGTAATCCCAGCACTTTGGGAGGCTGAGGCAAGAGGATTGCCTGAGCTCAGGAGCTTGAAACCCACCTGGGCAACATAGTGAGACTTCATCTCTACAATAAATCAAAAAATTAGCTGGGCATGGTGGCACATGCCTGTGGTTCCAGCTACTTGGAAGACTGAGGCGGAAGGGTCACCTGCCTAGAAGGTCAAGGCTGCGGTGGCTGGGCATGTGCCACTGCACTCCAGCCTGGGTGACAGAGTGAGACACTAACTCAAAAAAAAGAAAAAAAAGAATAATCTTTTATTCCGTGTGTCGCCTTCTGGACACACTGGGGGCTTTGAGCCCCCAAAGTCTTAGGCATCTTCACCCTATGGGTCTGCAGAACTCAGCCTATGCTTTTGTTATGCCTACAGCACCCCCCAGGCTGGTGTTGCATGCTAGTTGCTCTATAATTCTGGGTCTCAGGAGTGGCCCCCAACCTGGGCTCCACTAGGCACTACTTTAACAGGAAATGTCTGTAGTAGGTCCACCCTTGCCACAAGTTTGGGTCTGGGTCCTCAGGTAGTCAGCAACATCATTTGCAATCTCAGGGTTGGGCGTGGTGGCTCAAGCCTGTAATCCCAGCACTTTGGGAGGCTGAGGCGAGAGGATTGCCTGAGCCCAGGGGTTTGAGACCAGCCTGGGCAACTTGGTGAGACCTCGTCTCTACAATATATCATAAAATTAGCTGGGCATGGTAGCATGCACTTGTAGTTCCGGCTACTTGGAAGGCTGAGGTGAAAGGATTGTCTGAACCCAGCAGGTTGTTTCTGGGATGGCCATGAGCATGCCACTGCACTCCAGCCTGGGCAAGAGTGAGCCTCTGAAACAAAAGAAAGAAAGAAAGAGATCTGGGTGGAGGCAGACATGCCCTTAAAGCTCCTGTGTTCCATATACCTGTGAACTTAACGCCACCTGGACACTGCAAGGTTTATGGCTTGAACCTTTCAGAACAGAAGGGTGAAACACACCTGGGCCTGCTTGAGCCATGGCTGGGGTAACTGAGGAGGACTGTGCCAAAATTTGGGTAACAGAGACCCAAGGGAGTCCTAGGCAGTGAGCCCATGGAGGCATCCTGGGTGTGTTCCCTAAAATATCCTGTCTTCCTAGAGCTCTGGGCCTGTGATAGGAGGGGCAGTGACAAAGATCTCTGAAATTCCTTCATTTTTTCTGCCAGGGTATTGATGACCAACACCTGCCTTTCTCCCATTCATATGAGTCTCTTTGCCAAAGGGTCACTTCTCCGTGCCCTTGGCATTCTTTTCCAGACACATTTGCTCACTCTTCCCATGGCTAGGCTGTGAACTTTGCACATCTTTCTGCTTCTCTTCCCTTTTGATTATAAATTCTATCTTTTTTGGCTTTTCTATTGTGGAGATGAGGTCTCGCCAAGTTGTCCAGGTTGGTCTCAACCCCATGGGCTCAGGCAATCCTATCACCTTGGTCTCCCAAAGTGTTGGGATTATAGGCGTGAGTCACTGTGCTTGGCCATGAATTCTATCTTTAAGCCCTTTTGTTTTTTTGCTGTCACATCTCACTATATGTAGTCAAAGTAATCAAGCAAAGTAAAGCAAGCTGGGTGTTTTATAGCTTAGATATTCCTTTCACCAGTTCTTCCTCCCATAAAGTCCTATGACAGATGCAATTCCACCCAGCTTTCTATGTCTTTATAACAAGGACAGCCTTTACTCTGGTTTCCAATACCTTGCTTATTTCTGTCTGAGACCTTGTCAGAATAGCCTTGACATCCCTATTTCTACCAGCATTCTGGTCACAACCACTTAAGTCATCCTTAAGAAGACTCAGCTTTGCCTCTACTTAATCACATTTAATGCTCCATTCACAGCAATCTAGGCTTTTTCGAGACTGCTCTTCCAAATTCTCCCAGCCTCTTTCCACTGTCCGGTTCCAAAGGCACTCCACATTCTCAGGTATGTGTTATAGTACCAACCCCACTTCTTGGAACCAATTTTTCAATCTTATTCTAGCTTCTGTTGTTCTAACTGAACACCTCAGACTATGTAATTTATAAAGAAAAGTTTATTTCTTACGGTTCTGGGAGCTGGGATATCCAAGGGCACGGCACCCATGCCTGATGAGGATCATCCCGTGGCAGAAGGTGGAAGGCAGAAGATGAGGTGAAAGAGAATGAAACAGAAAAACAAAGAGTCAAACTTTCATGATAACTCATTTTCGAGGTGGAATTTGTGAGGGTGGAACCCTCACGATCCAATCACCTCTCGAAGTCCCACCTCTTTTTTTTTTTTTTTTGAGTTGGAGTCTGACTCTGTCGCCCAGACTAGAGTGCAGTGGCATGCTCCTGACCACTGCAGCCTCGACCTGCTGGGCTCTGGTGATCCTTCCTCCTTAGCCTTCCAAGTAGCTGGAACTACAGGTGTGCGCTACCACGCTCGGCTAATTTTTGGTTTATTGTAGAGACGAGGTCTTGTCAAGGTGTCTGGGTGGGTCTCAAACCCGCGGGCTCAGGCAATCCGCTCGCCTCAGCCTCCCAAAGTGCTGGGATTACAGGCTGAGTCACTGAGCATGGCCTGAAGTCCCACCTCTTAACACCCTTACAATGGCAGTCGAGTTTCCAATCCATGAACTTTTGGGGGACACATTTAAACCCCAGCAAGATCCCACTTCTGGGATCCCCTTGCTTTTCTTTCTTCCTAGATCACTCTTTCCTAGACATTTGAATAACTGCTCCTCATCACCCTTCAGATCTTAGCCTAGGCCCCAGGCCCTCAGATAGGCTTGACTAGGCAGCTCATAGGAAGTAGTTCTTCCAATAACACCCCTTTAGATGCCTTCTCCTTTTCCTTTATATCATTGCCATATTTCTCCTACTACTGGGGCCCCTGTGGGCCATATCTCCAGCCTTGCTTGCAGTGAGGTGTGGCTCCATGACCACGCCTGACCAAGGGTGTGTGAGTGGGAGCGGTGCAGCCTGTTTCCAGTCCTGGCTTGTAAAAACCTCCCACATTGTTCTCGCTGCTCTCTCTACCCTTTGCTGTATGGCCAGGTACAGAGGATTCAGTGAAGACTAGGGGTACTTAGCCAATAGGGTCATGAGTTAGTGAAGGTCATTAGTAGATGGGGTCTCGAGAACATAGTGCCTGCACCACTCTCTCAGGGAAGACCTCCCGATGAACAGCCACAGTCTCATTGGGTGTCTCCGTGAGTAAGAAATACATTCCCATCGTGTGAAGTCACTGAGATTTTGCAGTTGTTGGCCAGCCAGACATTTTTGTTTGTATTTGCCAACTTGTTTATTGCCTTTTTTTGGGGGGGGGGGCATCAAGTCTCACTCTGTCGCCCAAGCTGAAGTGCAGTGCTACGATCGCAGCTCACCCCAGTCTCGACCTCCAGGACTCAGGCAATCTTCCTGCCTCAGCCTCTCGAGTGTCCAGGACTACAGGTGCGTGACAGCACACTGGTGAATTTTTTGTTGAAACCAGGTCCCATAATGCTGCCCAGGCTGCTCCCAGACTCCTGGGTTCAAGCGATCGTCCAGCCTCAGGCTCTTGACATGCTGGGATTACAGGCATGAGCCATGGCACTCTGTCTATTTCCTGTCTGTTTTCCTACTAATACACAAACTACATGAGGGCAACCCTGGCAGTCTTTGTTCCTGTTGTTACCTTAACAACTTGCACAGTCTCTGGTACATTGTAGGTGCACGACCAAAGCTCGTTGAGTCAATGAATACATGAGTGAGTAAATACAATTGTCCTGTCTCCCTTTTCTATGTCTTATGAAAGTCCAAAGCCCACTCCATGTTTTTACTAATTTCTGTGAACTTGAGTTGAAGACTCAGAGCTCTGGCACTTTTTATTTCTGTTGAATTCATTAATTTTAAGGGTTATTTTATCTTTAGTCATATTATGATAAGTTGGACATGGAACACCATCCCTTTCCATGACACACACCCACAGGCACACTCAAACACACTCATATGCTCACCTGCTCACACTCATGCACACTCCCACACACATACACTCACATACTCACACACTCACATTCACACACACTCACGCACACCCCCACGCACTCACACACACTCAAGTATTCACACACATGCACTTGCACACACTCATGCTCATGCACACCCACACGTACTCACACATTTGCACACAATTGCACTCATGCACTCACACACATGTGAATGTACACACACTTGCACACACACCCACGCACACCCACATGCTCACACACTCTATTCAAGCATGTCCTTGCACACACGCACGCTTGCACGCCCATGCACACACACCCACACACACCCACATGCTCACACACTCTATTCATGCACGTCCTTGCACAAACTCACATGCTTGCACGCCCACGCACACTCATACACTCACACTTGCGCACACTTGCACTTATGCACCCATAAACTCACACACTAGCACATGCTCACTCTTGCACACAGGCACACTCACACTTACACACACTTGCTCACACACATACACACACTCGCACATGCTCACACACATTCTCTCACACACATACATCCACACATGTACACATGCTCATACACATTCACACACATGTTCACATACACACTCACACCCACACTCAAATGCACATACACTCACACACATTCAACTCTTGCAGACACACACATGCACTAACACACCCACACCAACTTACACACATCCATGCACACACGCTCACACACATTCGCTCACACACGCTCACACATGCACTCAGACACACTCACATACACACACGTCCACACTCGTACACACACTCAGATGCTCACGCACATTAGTACACATGTTCACACACATACTCTCAAACACACTCTCACATGCACATACATACTCTCACACACACTCACACACGCAGAGCAGCCCAAGGCCTTGGTGTGTGCAGGACGTTGCCCGAAGGTGGAGTGTGGAGAGAGCCCCCCAGCAGTGCCTGCAGCTTTCACACGAAGTCAACAGCCCCTGTCTGACGCCAAGGCACCCTCCCCGCCCAGACCCTCCCGGCACCTTCCCCTCCACATCTGTTTGCTCTGGCCACATCCAGGTCCTGGCCCTCCTCTGCCCCTTCCTCGGAGGCTGACGGCTCTCTTTCCCCAAGGATGGCCACAGCCACGCGTCCCACCAAGCCTGCTCTTCTACCGTCTGACCTTGCCACCCTCCCGACAAGAGGTAGGCCTCTGGCCCTGCCCCCGGGACGCCAGGCAGGCCTGAGACGGTTCCCCAGATCCATTGTGGAGGAAGCCATGTTCCTAGAAGTCTCCTTCTGCCCGCTCCACTGGGACTCGCCATACGGGGAGAAAGCCTAGGCAACAGGGACTCTGGTCACCAGCCCCAGTGGCAGCCCTATCTGCGACAACCGGAGATGCCTTGTGGTTGCTCCCCCATCTGTTGCTGAGTTACCCCAAGTGGCTGAGTCTTCTCCGCTGAGACCCCAGACACTGGGAAGCAGAAACAAGCACACGGCCCTGCTGTGTGCGGTCCCAATTGCGAACCCACAGAATTTTTGCGCACAATGGTATTGTTTTGCGTCACTGGGTTTTGGGGTGCTTTGCGATACAGCAAGACAGCAATGGGAACATTCCTTCCCTGCTTTCTCAAAAGCAACAACAAAAAAAGAAAGAAAAGATTCTCTTCCTTTTTTAAAACAGAGCTATGTTGTTTCTTTTGTTGTGTAAGTCCCTGCCCTCGGGGTCTCACAATGCCCCAAGTGGCTTGTGAAGGGATTTTCCTAAACAAAACTCAAGATGTGTCCTGATGCCAGCAATTAAGATAGCAAAGTGTTTTATCTCTGCCAAGTTTTGGAGAACTTGGCACATAAGATGCTCAATTAATGTTGCTTTTGAATTCCACGTCCTGCTTTGAACTCCCGGGTAGCAGGGAGGTGAGTCGAAGGCTGGGGGGGGGAGGAACATCGGGTTTCCAGAAATACGCATTGGCTCACGTTGCACTCGGCATCTGGATCAAACAGCATCCAGCAGTAAAAGAGCCCCTGCCAGGAAGTTTAATAGAGGAAATTTAATACGAAGAATCAGGTACAAAGGTGTTGGAAGAGCCCAGAGGACTGAAGCGTGGGAGTTGCCAGGTAAAATACAGAACAGGGAGCTGATTTGCATTTCAGATAAACAATAGATTTTTTTTTTTTCATGCAAGGATCTGTCCCAGACGCTATTTGGGAATGCTTAGGGTAAAACACGACTTGTTGTTGATCAGATATGCAAATGTAACTGGACTTCCTGTATTGTTATTTGCTGATTCTGGTAACCCTACTCACAGAAAGGACTTTGAGGCAGCCTAGAGCCGAGAAGCTTCCTTTCCTGGGGCTGAAGCATGGGATGTTTGCAGTGTCCAGGGCTGGGGTTGCCCAGCGGGGCTGGGGCCCCGGCAAGGGCTGCCTGGCTGAGGCTGTGACCTGGGAGCGTTGCAAAATCCCAGGAGTGTGGGACAGGCCCCATATCTTTCCTCCCTCCTTCCTTCCCTGCCTCTCTCTCTCCCCAAGTGCCTCCTATTGGCTGAGCCCAGCCGGAAGCCACTGGCGAGGGAGCCTGAAATTTAGACCCCTTGGACAGAGGCAGAGCAGGACAGAGGCACAGTGTCTGTGCTACTAATGTCATCATTTTTTTTTTTGAGTTGGCGTCTCACTCGGTCGCCCAG
>NW_007249739.1:914811-921013 GCF_000164805.1 Carlito syrichta
GATTTTTTGATTTATTGTAGAGATGAGGTCTCGCTGCCCAGGCCGGTCTCGCACCCGCGGACTCAGGCCATCCCCTCACCTCAGCCTCCCAAAGGCGCGGGATTATGGGCTAAGCCACTGAGCCCGGCTAATGTCATCTATCATTTTTATCAAAAATATATTAGACTTCTCAGACAGGTGTGGTGGCTCATGCCTGTAACTGTAGCACTTTGGGAGGCCAGAGGAAGAGGATTGCCTGAGCCCAGGAGTTTGAAACCAGCCTGGGCAACATAGTGAGACCCCATCACTACAAAAAATAAAAATAAAAAAATGAGCCAGGCACGGGTGTGTGTGTCTGTGGTCCCAGGTACTTGGGAGACCGAGGCAGGAGGATCACCTGAGCCCAGGAGGTTGAGGTTACAGTGAGCATGCCACTGCCCTCCAGCCTGGGTGCCGGAGTGAGATCCTGATTCAAAAAGTTATCAACATACGTATATTTATCAGACTCTTACCACCATCCCTTGAGTCCTGACAGTATGCCTGACCCCGTGCTAAGCAATTCATATGACCCCCTTCAATCCTTAGATCATGAGGAAGCAACTGTTCTTTGTTGCATTTTACAGATGGGGACGTCGAGGCTCAGAGAAACTAATAAATTGGCCCAAATCCCACATATAAAGTACGTGGCAGAGTCGGGGCTTTGCTGCACCAGTTGGGGGTGCCTCAGTCTTGCAGGGGTGGGGAGCAGAAGTCAGAGAACCTCCAGCGATGCCGATTCATCAGATTGCTGGGTCTCCAGGGGTGCCACCCTGACCTATCGCAGCTTTGGCCATGCTGCACCTGAGATACTTTTTCATCATCTGTCTTCTTACAGATGTTCCATTCACCAGTTTTTCCTTTCCAACATTCCAAAATGTACATGATGGCAGCCAGGCATGCAGGGAAACAGCAGAGGGTGATAGCTGGCTTGGGCTCTGGCGTCAGAGGGACAGTTTACATCCCGGTGTTGCCATTTTCCAGCTGGGTGAATTTGGGCCAGGGGCTGTAACCTTCCTCATTTATACAACGACGATGGTGATAGTCATGATGTCTCCCTGACAGGCCGGCCCACCACGTACAGCCATGCATGTTGCCTGCTGTTCAAGGTGCCTCTACGTGTAAGAGGCCAGCCGCAGCCCTGCCCACAGGTATGAAGCTTTAGGGAATTCACCCATATGAAGTCCTGGCATGAGGCCTGGGGCGTGGTTTGTGCCAATACACGTTGGCTGTTATCATGCCTCTTGCAGAATCAACAAAGTGCGGGGCCGTGTGTGAGCACCGAGGATGCAAAGGTAAAGGTCTCAGAGGGCCACATGTCATCACGGGAGAGACAAGAGGTGACAGGAACCGAGCTATCTCAGCGTGTTGTACTGAGTGCTCACGTGGGCACCGTCGTTGGTTTCAGGGCAAACAGGGAACACAAGGGACCAGTCCTGGCTGGTGGCTGAACTGGCATTCCTGATGAGACCGAGGAGGGGTTGGCCTTGGACTTGTAGAGAGTTCAGGGCAGGGCATGAGAGGCCAGGACAAAGGGACCCAGAACAGGCACGTGCGCGGGGAAATGGCCAGACATGAGGGGCAGCAAAGGTGAGGTGAGAAAGGGGGTGACAAGAGCCAGATTCAGGAGAGGCTGACAAGAGGCACTTGGGTGGGGCTCACTAGAAACTCTGGTATTTTCCAAGGCAGGAGTTTGCCTGTGCAGAGCTGGTTCCCGGCCACTCGCAATGGGCAGGAGGGGCAGGAGGAAGCAAGCTGGAAGGAATGACCGTCCAGATGCCCGTCTCTGCCCTTGGGTACCAACGCTGTTTTCCTCCTACCCCAAGCCCTTGCCCACCCACAGTCCTCAGCTTGCTTGCTGCTTCTCTGACCCCTGCCCTCACATAGCACCTGGACTTGCAGGACACTGTGTTCCAGCCTTCCCAGCCCAGCCTGACCTCCCCATGTGTTTCTGGCCTGTGTCTTGAGCCCTGGGAGCCCTGCTAGGGGCCCAGGAGAGCACACTGGCTCATTTACACAAAGGGTCCCGGTCAGAACTCCCCTCCTAGGTCAGTTTTGCTTTGAGCAGAGCCTTCCAGAGTCAAAGGAGGACAGAATGCTGTTTTGCTGTGAGCCTGTATAAGCCACTGCACCCCCTCAAGGTGGAGCTGATGACCACGGCTCCCTGGCTCTCTGCAAAGTTTGCAGACAGCAAACATGACGGTGGACACTAAGGTTCAAGGGAAAATCAGAGCTCAAAATACCTGAATCCAGCACCAAGGACTCCCCATTCTAGGTCCATCCCCCACCCTGGGTAGACCCCTCCAGAAGGGGTCCCCTGTCCAAAACTCCCTGGCCTGAGCCTTTAGTCTGGGGACAGTCCCCCCCATCCTACCTAAGGGCATGGGCTCCAAGTCTCACGGAAGATCAGCGCGGGAATGTCCTGTGGGGTTCATGCCACCCAAACCCCGTACCTGGGAAGCTGGGCACACGCCTGTCATTCCAGCACTTTAGGAGACTGAAGCAGGAAGATCACTTGAGCCCATTTCAAGACCAACCTGGGCAGCCCAGCGACACCTCATCCCTACAAAAAATAGAGCCAGGTGTGGTGGCACGTGCCTGTAGACCCAACTACTAGGGAGGCTGAGGAGGGAGGATCACTGGAGGCCAGGAGTTTGAGGCTGCAGTGAGCTGTGATCATGCCACTGCACTCCAGCCTGGGCAACAGAGTGACACCCTGCCTCAAAGAGAGAGAGATAGAAATAGAGAGAGAGAAATAAAGAGAGAGGGAAGGGGGGTAGAGAGAGAGAGAGACAGAGAGAGAGAGGAGATACCTGGGGTTCAAGGAGAGACAAGCAGGTGCTGTGGCTTCCCAGGGAGTTGGAATGACACAGGGAGAGGCCTCTGAGCCTGCCACCTATTCCCCGGGCCTATTCCCCGGGATTTGGCTTCAGCGCTCCCAATGACTCATCTACTTATCCATCCAACTGTTTAATAAGTGATGCCCTTTTCTGTTTAACCAGCCCTTACTGAGCACCTACTAGATGCCAGGTACTGAGCCAGAACCGTGCCTGGAACACAGAGAACACACACATCTCTGTTCAAGAGCTCCCCATCAAAGGGTAGCAGGCAGGAAGCAGAGAAACAAAGTTGATAAAATGAGGGTGATGGTTGCCCTGGCGGCTCTGGAGCCCGATAAGGAACAGGAAGAGGTGCCAGGTCTTCCAGTGGAGGCAGGAGAAAGAAGAGGATGCTTTTCTTCGGGCCAGTGTGAGGGTGGGAACGGAGACAATTCCTGGCAGTCACAGCACCAGCCTGGCAGGACTGGGGACATGAGCCGGGGGACAGGAGGGGGCCTTCTGCTTCATGACTGGGACTTAATTTTGCAGGGCACCGGGAGCCCCGAGAAGCCTCCGACCACAGGGAGAACCAGACCAGCCCCGCTTTCTGCAGCACTCGAGGCCTCTGCGGAGCCTACGTGCGTGGGGACAGCGAGGTTCCCGCTGTCCATGCTGCCGTGACCCAGCGTGGCCACGCCCTCTGTGTTTTCCACCTTTATTCAGAAAGCTCTGCTGCTAAGGGAAGCCCCGTTGATATAACAGGAAGCCTGGTTTCCAGGACGTGCGGCAGGTCACAGCTCTATATTTGGAACAATTCTTGGGCTCTGATTTCTCAGAAACTGAGATGAAGCCTCCGCCGGTGACACCAGCCGGGCTGGGCTTTTCTCTGTGGCTGTTCCTGGTTCTGGTCCTCCCTCCCTTCTGCCCTCCCCTCCCTTTCTCTCCTTAAGGCCTGCCCCTGGGAATGTGCAACCTGTACCCCTTTAACAGGGCTTCTAGAAGAATCCCCACCCACCGAACACAGGACGGGACAGCTGTCCTGAGACTCAGCCGAGAGTGGGGTCCGGGTCTCCCACCTCCAGCCCTTGGGCCCCACTGTGGAGACTCGTGGGTCCTAGATATTCCCCCGGAGCAGTTTAGAGATCTGAGTCTAAGCTCTCCACTCATGTTAATGTCCCGTGAAACTCTGAGACAGGCTTTAACTACCTGGGCCTTGGCTTCCACATCCGTGAGAAGGAATTATTAATACGATGCCCACTTCACAGGGCTCATTCTCTCAAGTGAGAAAATATACGAAAAACATAGTTATTACATCTCGGTTACTTTTTAGATCGAGGGGCATTTCTACAACCTACCCTGAGCCATTTGACAGCACCGTGCTCGGTGGCATTTAGTACACGCACAGGGTGTAACCAGCTCTTTCCAACATATTTTTGTTAACCTGAAATAGAATGCTCTCCCCACTAGGCAATGACCCTCTGTTCTCCTCAGACCACCACGTCCTTCCCTTGCAACCCCTGGCAACCACGGGTCAGTTTTCATCTCTGTGAATGTGCTAATGGTAGATACTTCACATAAACTGAATCATATAATGAGACCTCAGCATAACATTCTAAAAGTCTATCCACTTGCAACATTCTCTTTTGTTTTGTTTTGTTTTTGAGTCAAGGCTTCACTCTGTCACCCAGGCTGGAATGCAGTGCCACAATCACAGCTCACTGCAGCCTCGGCCTCCTGGGCTCAGGTGATCCTTCTGCCTCTGTCTCCAGAGTAGTTGGCACTGCAGGCGTGAGCCACTGCACCCGGCCCATTCCTGTTCATGGCTGAATAATATTCCATTCTCTGTACAGTTAGCCCTCCATATTGGTGGGCTCCACATCTATAGATTCAACCAACTGCAGATGAAAAATATTGTAAACAAAATCACATCTTCACTGAACACATACAGACATACTTTCCTTGTCCTTTTTCCCTAAACACTACGGTACAACAACGATCGGTGTAACATTGTATCAGTTCGTTTTGCACTGCTATAAAGAAATCCCTGCTGAGGTGAGTGGGTTGCAGGAGTCCGCGGTTCGGGTTCGAGACCCGCCTGGGCAACTTGGTGAGACCTCATCTCTACAATAAAATCAAAAATTAGCCAGGCGTGGTAGCGCGCGCCTGTAGTTCCAGCTACTTGGAAGGCTGAGGTGGAAGGATCGCCGGCGCCCAGCAGGTCGAGGCTGTGGTGGCCGGGAACAGCCACTGCACTCCAGTCTGGGTGACAGAGTGAGACTCCAACTCAAAATAAATAAATAAATAAATAAAATTAATTCCCTGAGACTGGGTAATTTATAAAGGAAAAAGGTTTATTTTGGCTCTTGGCTCTGCATGGCACTGACAAACGTGAGGCTTCTGGGGAAGACGCTTGTAATCACTGGAGAAGACAGAGAGGGAGCAGACATGTCACACGGTGAGAATGGGAGCCTGGGACAGCAAGAAGGAACGCGAGGCTCTTTAAACAGTCAACTTTTTTTGTATTGTTTTGTTTTTTTGTTTTGTTTGTTTGTTTGTTTGAGTTGGAATTTCACTCTGTAGCTCAGGCTGGAGTGCAGTGGCACACTCACAGCCACCACAACCTCGACCAGCTGGGCTCAGGCCGTCCTTCCACCTCAGCCTTCCAAGTAGCTGGAACCACAGGCACGCACCACCATGCCCAGCTAATTTTTTAATTTACTATAGAGATGAGGTCTCGTCAAGTTGCCTAGGCTGGTCTTGAACCCCTGGACTCAGACAATCCTCTCACCTCTGCCTCTCAAAGTGCTGGGATTACAGGCATGAGCCACCGTGCCGGGCCATAAGCAATCAACTTTAATGTGAATGAATGGAGCAAAAACTCACTAGTGACCTTGAGAATGGCACCAATTCATTCATGAAGGATCCGCCCTCATGGTCCAGGCACCTCCCACCAGGACCCACCCCCAACACTCAGCATCACATTTCAACATAAAGTGTGGAGGGACAACCATCCAAACCATATCAGCCATTTACACCACATTATATCCTATCTGTAATCTAGAGATGATTTAAAGAGGCGGTCCCCAACCTTTTTGGCATCAGGGACTGCTTTTGTGGAAGACAATTTTTTCAGAGAGGGAGGTGGTGAGGTGGGGGTGAGGAGAGGCCGGGGAGGTGGGGATCATCAGGCATTAGCTTCTCATAAGGAGCATGCAACCTCATAAGGAGCTCGCATGCGTAGTTCACAACTAGGGCTCACGCTCCTATGAGATTCTAATGCTGCCACTAATCTGGCAGAAGGCAGAGTTTTACTTGCTTCCGCTCACCTCCTGCTGTACAGGTATTGGTCTGTGGCCAGGGGGTTGGGG
>NW_007249739.1:921183-927831 GCF_000164805.1 Carlito syrichta
GCCGGAGCCCAGCAGGTCGAGGCTGCGGTGGCCGGGAGTGGCCACGGCACTCCAGTCTGGGCGACAGAGTGAGACTCCAACTCAAAAAAAATAGTAAAATAAAGTACCGTGGACTACAGCATATGTAGATAATAGATCTTTTTCTATCAGAGATTTGAGGATCCGCACATTTTGGTAGCCTGGAACTAATCCTGCACAGATACCGAGAGATGCCTGTGTATACCAGAATTAGAGTGTCCATTCTTGGTTCTTGCCACACTTTGGCTATTGTGAATCGTGCTGATGTAAACATTCATGTCCATGGGTTTGTTCGAGTATCTGCTTTCTATGATTTGGGGTGTGTACCTGGGAGTGGAATTGCTGGGTTCTGCGGGCCACTTTATGTTGAAATTCTTGAGGAACAGCCACACTATTTTTCACAGAAACTGCACAGCTTCATGTCACCACCAGCAAGGCACCAAGGTTCCCATTTCTTCACATCTCAGCCATTTTTGCTATTTTCCATCTTTTTGATGACCACCATCCTGGTGATTGTGAAGCGTCACCTCGGTGTGGTTTTGATTCGCATTTTCCTAGTGACTGATAATGTTGGACATCTGTTTACACGTCTGCTGTCTATATATAGCTCTCTTTGGAGAAATAGCTATTTAAGTCCTCTGTTCATTTTTGTTTGTTATCAGACTGCTTTCTTGTTGTTGAATTGCAAGGGTTCTTTATATATTCTGGATATCAGACCCTTATCAGTTATGCCGTTTGCAAATATCTACTCCCCTCCTGCAGGCTGTCTTTTAAAAGGATTTATTTTTAATGCTAGTTAGAAATAATTCAAAAGAAATGCATCACGTGGCAGTAGCCCTTGCTTTGTCTTACTGTTCATTTGTCCAAGACACTAGCTATGTCCCAGTAACTGTGTTCAGAGCTTTACATGAATTTTCAGTTTTGTTCTGGAAGTACTGACATTCTCACATTTGTTTATTTATTTATGTATTTAGGATAGGGTCTCACTCTGCCACCCAGGCTGGAGTGCAGTGTCACCATCGTGACTCACTGTAGCCTAGAACTCCTGGGTTCAAGTGACTTTCCTGTCTCAGCCTCCCAAGTAGCTGGGACTAATATATACACCGCCACACCTAGCTCATTTTTTTTTAATCTTTTGTGGCAATGAGGTCTTACTATGTTACGCAGGCTGGTTTCAAACTCCTGACTTCCAGTGTTCCTCCTGCCTTGGCCTCCCAAACTGTTGGGATTACAGGCCTGAGCCAGCACATCTGGTCATTCTTTCTCTAAGGGTGAGGACAAGGCAGACAGGTTTTGCAAGTCCCTTCCTGCCTGTGTGGACACCCCTCCTCTGACTGGCTCGCTGGGCTCTTTCCTGCAGGCCTCACATCTCTTCCTAGGCCCCGTCTCTTCCACCCTCAGCCTGGGCTTGCTCTAGCAGAGGGAGGCGTCTCTGGGTCCCCAGGATCTCCTGCCCCCTTCTGACCTGGCTTGTCTATTTATTTGTGGGGTGACCACCACGAAGGACACACCCCAACCCTCCCCATCCCTGGCCGCCAGGGTCAAGGGCATCTCTCTGGTTCACGGCACCATGCCTGGCATGCAGTGGACACTCAGTAAGTGACATCGCCTGGATGAAAGTTCTTACTGCTGCTAAAAGGGGAAGTATTTGCCAGGAGAGGTGGTACGTGCTTGTAGTTCCAGCTACTTGGAAGGCTGAGGCAGAAGGATCGCCTGAGCATGCCACTGCACTCCAGTCTGGGCGACGGAGGGAGAGACTCCTACTCAAAAGAAAGGGGTGGTGCGGGGCAGGGGGGAAGCAATGCTTAAGCATGAAGAATCATGGATATCAAGTAACAAGCCAATCAATAGAAACACAAAAAGCAGATTCCCCTCTACGGCTGGAACTCTGTTAAAATATACTTGCTAGCCGGGCTCTGTGGCTCAGTTTGTAATCCCACGCTTTGGGAGGCCGAGGTGAGTGGATTGCCTGAGCCCGCGAGTTCGAGACCCACCTGGGCAACTTGGCGAGACCTCATCTCTACAATAAACCAAAAGCTAGCTGGGCGTGGTGGCGCATGCCTGTAGTTCCAGTTACTTGGAAGGCTGAGGCGGAAGGATTGCCAGAGCCCAGCAGGTCGAGGTTGCGGTGGCCAGGAGTGTGCCACTGCCCTCAAGCCTGGGCAACAGAGTGAGACTCCAACTCAAAAATAAAATAAAATAGAATAAAATAGAATAAAATAAAATAAAATAAATATACTTGCTTATATGAGAGAAGCAGAAGGAAGGATGAACTAGGTTCTTATTCCTCCCTTCCTCCTTTGTTTCTTTTCTTTTTTCTTTCTTCTCTTCTCCTCTCATCTCTTCTGTTTTCTCCCCCTTCTTTCTTTTCTCATTCCTTCCTCCTTCCCTCCCTCCCCTTCTTTCCTTCCCTCCTTTCTCCTGCATCCCTCCCCCTCTCTCTTTCTTTATTCACAGAGAAAGAGAAATAACCTTGAATTTCTGTAAGAGATTCCCGTAAGAGCTTCTAGAGCTTTCCGACTCCCTGGGGATGCCTGGGAGGTCAGGGTGAGGCATTCCTCACTGCCCCTCCTTCGAAGGGTAGACCAATGATGCCTGGAAGATATGAAGACTGAGCATGCAGAAAACACCTGACCAAGTTTTTGTGATTAAAAAAAATAGACCCTAGAGCCTAAACTTGGACTTGGACCTGTGCTTTCTAAATCGATTCAGTTCAAGCTGGTTTAATTCATGCACCTGAACCAGGCTCTCCGTTCACCGCGGGGGATTCAGGGGGGTCTCAGCCGTGAGGGACCCCCAGGCCAGTGGGGAGATGCACAGCCAGCCCCTCCCTCACCCAACAACCTGCCGGGCCATCTGGGGAGTGTGGGAAGCAGAGGGGCGGGCGCCAGGTCCTGCTGCCCCGTCCTGGGTCTCTGGGTGGTCTCAGGGCAGATATTCCACCTGTCCACGTCCGTGTTTCCTCAGGTGTTCCCTGCAGGGTGCTGCTTAGCTGAGAGCAAGGATGAGAAGCAAGCGTGTTCTCAATATGCTACTTAATTACATCAACCACCACTCCAAGTTTTCTCAGTAGCAGCACTTTAGATTTCCTTGGCTGGGTGCAGTGGCTCACGCCTGTAATCCCAGCACTTTGGGAGGCCGAAGCAGGAGGACTGATTGAGCCCAGGAGTTCAAGACCAGCCTGAACAGCATAGCAAAACCTTGTCTCTACAAAAAACCAAAAAAATCAGCCGGGCGTGGTGGCTCACACTGGTAGTTCTGGCTACTCAAGAAGACGAGGCAGAAGGATCGCCTGAGCCCAGGAGTTTGAGACCAGCCCGGGCAACCTAGCGAGAGCTCATCTCTACAGAGAAATAAAAATAAAAAAATTCACTGGGCATGGTGGTGTGTGCCTATAATCCCAGCTACTCAGGAGGCTGAGGTGGAAGGATCACCTAAGCCCAGGAAGTTGAGTTTGCAGTGAGCTATGACAACCTGGGCAACAGCATGGAACTCCAACTCAAAATAATAATAATAATAATAATAGTAGTAATAGTAGTAGTAGTAGTAGTAGTAGTAGTAGTAGTAGTAGTAGCCGGGTTCAGTGGCTAAGCCTGTAATCCCGTGCTTTGGGAGGCTGAGGTGAGTGGATTGCCTGAGTCTGCAGGTTCGAGACCAGCCTGGCAACTTGGTGAGACCTTATCTCTACAATAAATCAAAAATTAGTCAGGTGTGGTAGCACGTGCCTGTAGTTCCGGTTACTTGGAAGGCTGAGACAGAAGGATCGCTGGAGCCCAGCGGGTTAACACTGGAGTAGCCATGAGCTTGCCACTGCATTCCAGCCTGGGTGACAGAGTGAGAATCCAACTCAAAAAAAAAAAAAAAAGAAAAGAAAATATATATGTATATATTTGTAGAAACGAGGTCTGGCTATGTTGCCCAGGCTGATCTCAACCTCCGAGCCTCAAGGGATCCTCCCGCTTTGACCTCCTGACATGCTGGGATGACAGGTGTGAGTCACAGTGAGAGGACAGTAATAGAGTATACCACAGACTTAGGTTAAGAGCATGCTATAACCCAATAAATATGTAATTGGCTTGTGGACAATAGCACAGCCATTTCCAGTTTTCTGTCTTAAAACATAACCTGTAACTGTTTAAAGTTTCAGTTATGGGAAAAACTGCAAAGCTCCGGTTACAAGCTTCAACCCCTTCCCTTGTCTCACTTTCCCCTTAGTAACAACCAATCAGGTGCCAGGGGGTAATCACCTAAGTTTCCAGATGTCTCTGCAACTTCCCTAGCTAGTGGGCCAAGGTCAGCCCGAGTCAGGCTAGCCAATCCTCCACGATTAAGCTGACCACCAGAGGTTACTACCCAATTAAATGGTAACAAGACTGGAAAGCCCCCCCAAACTCCTCCTCCCTTTGTGTCAAAGCATAAAAGGCATCTGCTTAAGGAAGTCAGGACCTCTGGGTGTACTCCGCTGCGTCGGTTGTTGACAGAGGTCCAGGCTTGAGCTTGCAAATAAAGACCCTCTTGAACCTTCATCAGAATTGGCTCTTGGTGGTCTCTCGGATTGAACATTCGGCAACTACAACAGCACCTGGCCAGCTTCCATTCTATTTCAATACAGTAAATTCCAAAAAGCCTACTGGTCCATCAACACAATCTTTACTTGCATGCCTACGAGGCGTGTTAGGGAGGAAACAAACACTGCTGAGCCCCACAGACTTCTGTCTGACAGCGCTGGGTGTGAGGATTTAGGCGAAAGGAACTGGAGAGGGTGGATCTTACCTCAGTCCTCCAGCGGAAGGATCTGGACACAGAGGCCTGGAAGTCAGCGTGCGGGAACAGCTGCTGGGGCGGCAGCGAGAACAGACTGGCCTCGGCTCACCCACAAGGCCCACTGGCTCTGTCCAGCAACGCGCCATTCCCGATGCCCACCCTGCTGACCGTGTCTCTGGAGGCCACGCTCCAGGCTCCACCTGCACAGCCTCCAGGACAGAGCTGGCTTCCTCAGAGTCTGTGTCGGGAAGAGCAGGCTGGCACAGAGCAAGCCAGGAGCACCCCCAGCCCCTCTACCACTGCCTGGCCCTTCAGATCACCACAGAAGGTGTCCACTGAGATCACGGGGAGCAGCCTTGACCCCTGTACCCTGTGACTCTGGGCTTCCTGTCCTGGCATTCCTTCTCAACGTCCGCCCTGGTCTGAGCACCCCACTGGGGCTACAGAACAGAGCACTCTGGCCAGGTGCTCATAGGCCTGACCAGGTACCACCAGCGAGGTCCCATCTGTGACTGTGAAGCCAGGATGTGGGCTCTGTGACTCGAGGAAAAGACACCGAGGACGGGGAAAACCAGTGCCCCTTAGGGGTTCCAGACACTCCACTCCACCTTCTGGTTTCCCTTGCAGTTTTTTTTTAACCTCTACGTTATCATTTTAATGGACATGGATGTTCTTCCAATTTTCCTTCAAAAATCACTATTTGTTTGCTTATTACTTTTATTTTTTTGCGTCAGGGTCTCACTGAGTTGCCCAGGCTGGAGTGCAGTGGCACGCCACGGCTCATCACAGCCTCCACCTCCTGGGCTCAGGCGATCCTTCCTCCTCAGTCTCCCAAGCAACTGGGACTACAGGTGTGTGCCACCATAAGTGGCTCTGTTTATATTGATTGACGAATTGACTGTAGAGACAAGTTCTCCCTATGTTGCCCAGGCTGGTCTTGAACTCCTGGGCTTACGTGATCCTCCCACCTCGGCTTTCCCAAGCGCCGGGGTGGTGTGAATTACTGCACTGGGCCCTCATTATTTATAATAACGCTGAATGGGCATCTTCGTATTACCTGGACCCTGCAGGTCTAGTGGCCAGGACCAGCTATGCGGTTAATGTTCCTTGAATTAAAGTGTTGAGTACCGATTCCATAGGTGACAGACAGTCAAGAGCTGGTGAGGTCGGAACTGAAGTCGATCGTGTCTCAAGATGGAAAAAAGTAGGAGCCTGAGTCTCTACCTGCAGGGCCCATGTAGGAGACCTGCCAAACCCATCAGACTTTGACCCAGAGATAAAGAAGCCCTGATTGCCCCAAGTCGGTGGAACATGGAGGCTTAACTGTCATAGCAGCATCTGTCTGTCTCATCCTGCTCGAGACAGAGTAGGGTCCGGTCTCTGGTCCCAGTGATCAGCTATGAACGGCGTGGTCATGGGCACATGTCGTACGGCCTCTGGGCCTAGGGTCTTCCCTGAGGACAGTGGCGCTCTCTAATGAGTTATGAGAACTCGGTAGAAAAATGCTCGTGGCATCCTTGGCACACAGAAGGGCCTCGGAGAAGGGTGCCTGCACCTTATGACATTTGAGACCCATTTTACAGACTGAGAAACAGAGGTGCAAGTTTTCCCCACAGGTCTCACAGCTGAGAATTCACAGGCACACCAAGAAGAAGGGGTGGAACCTGGCTCGGTGGCTCAGCCTATAATCCCACGCTTTGGGAGGCCGAGGTGAGTGAATTGCCTGAGCCCATGGGTTTGAGACCCGCCTGGGCAACTTGGCGAGGCCTCATCTCTACAAATCAATCAAAAAGTTAGCCAGGCGTGGTAGCACGCGCCTGTAGTTCCAGCCACTTGGAAGGCTGAGGCGGAAGGATCGCTGGAGCC